>NC_133621.1:129591308-129891308 GCF_048593235.1 Sminthopsis crassicaudata
CAGGTGTGTAGTGGTATCCCAGAGTTGTCTTAATTTGCATTTCTCTGATCAGTAGTGATTTGGAACACTCTTTCATATGAGTGGAAATAGTTTCAATTTCATCATCTGAAAATTGTCTGTTCATATCCTTTGACCATTTGTCAATTGGAGAATGACTTGATTTCTTATAAATTAGAGTCAGTTCTTTATACATTTTGGAAATGAGGCCTTTATCAGAACCTTTAACTGTAAAAATGTTTTCCCAGTTTGTTGCTTTGAGAAGGGATACTTTTTAAGGTATTGGTTGGACTAAATGGCCTCTGAAGTCTCTTTTAATTCTGAAATTCTGCTGTGACTTTCTGATTTATCTGGAGTCAAGATAGGAGGAAGAGGGGAAAAAAAAAGGCTTTTTCTCAAGAAAGAAGAGGGAGGAAGATAGAAAGAGAGAGAGAGAGGGAGGAGGGAAAGAGAGAAGGAGGGGAAAGAGAGGGAGGAAAGGAGAGAGATGGAGAGGGGAGGAAGGAGAGAAGGAGAGAGAGAAGGGGGAGGAGGAGGGAGAGGAAGGAGATAGAAACATATACCAATCAAATAAGAACAGAGGCATACAGCCAGGTTGAAGAATTGTTGAGAAAAGAGCCAAGATAGGATTTTCCTGGAGAAAGGTATGTATATCTTCTCGTCCCTTAGAGAAAACAAAAAAATGTTGGCTGGAAGGAGAACAATAGGGATCGCCTTATTTTCTAGTATTGTGAGTTGTATAGAGATTTTTAGGAAAAATTAGACACCTCCAAGAAAAATAATTTTTCTTTATTGTGTTTCTGTATAAACCCTTTCTGCATTGTTTTGTCAGGTGAAATAAAGACTATCTTTTAATTGATGTCTTATTAGTCTTCATCTTTCATAGGTAAAGCAATTGGACAACAAATAATTTATTAAATGCTAAAAACACTGAACTTAGTATTGGGGATATAAAGACAAGTAAAAGTAAAGATAGTTACTTCCCTTAAAGAGCTTACATTTTAATGGAGAAGGCAATTTACAAAAAGTAGAGTGGGGTGAAGATAGTCATTCCAGGGCTACAGTATAAAAGTAGAATCAGGAGGAGAATAGAAGGCCAGTTTGAATCCCTCTTAAAATGGAAGTACTCCCTAACAGGAGAAGGAACTGAAATGACAAAGATTATTCCAGTGAGAGGAGTCCCTGGTCTGAGGGAAGTTCCAGGGTGAAATAGTAGTTGAGGGAAGGTGTCAAAGTCCAGAAAATCAGAAGTGGAGTCAGGGATACTGAGAGCCCTTTTCTTTTGGATTAGAAATTCTAGACATGCACCATTTTTTTTTATTCCCAGAGAAAACACTGTATGGGGACAAGAGCTATTACTGAATTTAATTGAGAA
The DNA here is from genome assembly GCF_048593235.1 of Sminthopsis crassicaudata. Lineage (NCBI taxonomy): Eukaryota > Metazoa > Chordata > Mammalia > Dasyuromorphia > Dasyuridae > Sminthopsis > Sminthopsis crassicaudata. Next base: position 129,592,681 of record NC_133621.1, read on the forward strand.
GCTTTCATGATTAAACCTGATCAGTATGAGCCCAAAGCCTGAGTTTTGAGTTACCTTCATAAACACATATCATAACCTCAAGATTCTCAAAGAACTATTTTATTGATGTTTTATCTGAGGGCAACAAGTATTAACAACAAAAATAATTCTCAATTATTTACATATAAATCTGTATGTCAAAGATATCCTTGGCTGCTTTCTCCAATCATCCAAATCACTGGGAGCTGCTTCTCCTGGTATTTCTATGTTCTCAGGGATCATTGTACAATTAATCTTCTTCAATTGACTGTTAAGGAGAAAAACTGCACGCTTTATTTGTAAAGATAATAATTTTTGCATTGTGTTGTAATATTGTCCTTTCCATGTTGACTATTTCTCTCCATTCTTTTCTTTTCCATCCTTTTTGGACAAGTAGTGCCTTTCTCCCTTTGTTTTTACTTACTTCAAATTTTGTCTTTTTTTTAAACCTTTTTGCTTCTCTTTTTGTTCCATCTTACCTCTAAAATTTATAGTCAAAGTGGATGAACCTCTTATTTTTAGAAATAATAATAAGTAATGATATTTAACATTTTTTTAGAAAATAAAAAAATTGATAAAAGGCTCTTCTAAATGAGATAGAAGCCATTATTCCAACCCATGCCTGAAAAAAAATGTACTACAACATCTCTAACAAGTGAATATATAGCTCTTGCTTGAAGACTGCTTTATTTGCCTTATCAAGTCTTGGGTTAAAGCAATTTCCTGGGTTTAGGATTTCTAGAAAACTATACCCAGGGATATGATACAATGACGAGCTTTATTATTATTCTCTACAATATACAAACAAAGCATATATACATATTATATGATAATATAAATAGAGATTTGTTCCCACATGCAAGAAAGCCATCCTAGCCAGAAGCTTATATATACCAAGAATTAGCTTGGTTGAGAACAAGTAATCAATATCAGACGTGGGAGGTGGCTTACCTAGCCAGATCTAGACGTGATGGAAAAGTTTTGTGGTTCCTTAGAATACCAGGCTTGGACTAATGGCCTATTAGGGAGAGTTTCTTTTCTTTTCTTTTTTTTTTTTTTAATTAAAGCTGTTTATTTAAAAAAATATGCATGGATAATTTTTCAACATTAACCTCTGCAAAACCTTATGTTGCAATTTTCTCTTCTTCCCCCCACTCTCTCCTCTAGATGGCAAGTAATCCAATATATGTTAAACATGGTAAAAATATATGTTAAATCCACTATATATATCTATATACATATATATACATATATATGTTTATATAATTATCTTGTTGCACAAGAAAAATCAATTCAAAAAGGGAAAAATGAGAAAGAAAATAAAATGTAAGCAAGCAACAACAAAAAGAGTGAAAATGCTATATTGTGGTCTACACTCCGTTCCCACAGTCCTCGCTCTGGGTGTTTATGGCTCTCTTCATCAGAAGATCATTGGAACTGTCTCGAATCATCACATTGTTGAAAATCACATGTTCATCAGAATTGATCATTATATAGTCTTGTTGTTGCTATGTACAATGATCTCCTGGTGCTGCTCACTTCACTTAGCATCAGTTCATGTAAGTCTCTTCAGGTGTCTTTAAGATCATCCTGCTGATCGTTTCTTATACAGCAATGATATTCTATAAAATTCATATACCATAACTTATTCAGCCATTCTTTAGCTGATGGGCATCCACTCAGTCTCAAGTTTCTTGCCACAAACATTTTTGCACGTTTTGGAGGGAGAGTTTCTTTATCAGGATCATAAGCTGAAGGATGCTACATTAATTAAGAAGATAAATGAAAGCTTTTGTAGCAGGTTACAGTCATCCCATCAAAAGCCATAAAGAAAAATACAACCTATCTTAATTACCTATGTGTTTTGGAGCAACCACTCACAAGGTGGTCAGAAAAAATGATACAAAGACACTTTCAAGGTGTTAAGAACTTTAGAATTGATTATATGACAAGGGAAACACTGGTACAGGATTGCCCAGAATGACGTTCCCTCATTAGAGAAGGTACTGTGCTCTATGAACAAAGCAAAATTGAATTAGCTTAGAAAAAACACAGATGTGAAACGTTGGAGAACCCACCCCAAGTATTCATAGGGATTATTTGTGCCTGACTTGTGGCAGAACATTCTGAGCTGAGCTTGTATTGGTCTGATTGGCCACAGCTGGACACAACTTGACTGTGTCCAGTGATGTCATTTTGGTCCTTTTCAAGAATGAAAACAAACAACTAAGGATCATTTAGCCTAAGTGACTCTAAATTGAAGTCCTATCATTATAATATGATGTCAAACAATATTAAGTTTATAATTATCACAAAAACCTGAAACTCATTCACTCCCCAAGGGGTCTATTCCACTTTCAGACTGCTCTAATTACAATTTTCCCCTTACATCAAGCCTAAATTTGTTTGTTTGTTTGATTTTTTTTGGTAACTTTATACCCATTTTTTCACATATTACTTTCTGTGGCCAAGCAGAACAGATTTCTAATCCATCTTTCATACTGTTTTTCAAATATTAGAAGACAATTAATATGTGTTCCCTAGATCTTTCCTTTTTTGACTGGTCTTGTTATGGCACTATCTTGAGGTCCATCATCATCCTTGTTGCTGTCTTCTGCATTCTCTTCAGGTTATCCAGGATCTTTCTAAAAGTGAAGTACCCCCAAATGAATACAATATCACAAATGAGATTTGATCAAGCAGGTTATAGTGGGATTATCATGTGGACAATATATCTCACTTCATGTAGCCTGTATTATCTTTTTTGACTGATATATTATGGTGTTGCTTTGCTTTGAGCTTGTGGGCCTCTAACAATCCCAAATTATTTTTGAACAACTTTTGTCTGTTTTGCTTTAAGAGATGCAAGATAAGACCCAGAAGGAATTTGATGTGGAAATTTTATTGAAATGCTGCAAAAGTCCCAAATTATGCACTCCTTAATGGAGGCAGGGTCAAGCTTATTAGGAGCAAAAACTACAAGGGGGAGGGTTCTTATCACTATAAGTAGTAGTTGTACAGAAGCAAAAGCCAGCTATTAGTTCCTTATTTGGGGATTACCAGGATGTCACTGGACCTCATGCTGCCCAAGATGTTCCATGAAGTTAACAAAGGACAGGGTTGATTGAAAAACAATTCCTAGAGGCCTAGGAGAAGAGAGAGCTTGCTGTAGTTTCCCTGTCATAGGGCCAACAAGGGGTGCCTGCAGAGGGATTAAGCATGGGATGCTAAGTTTGTGCTTATCTATTGTATATGAGGGGTGCATGAGGGGTAGAGATCTATCAGGGTTTTTACAAGGAGCCAAGAAAATGTCTCAGGTTATCTTTGAGTGCTAGGTGGGTCAAGTCATATAGGGTATAGTGAAATAGCAGTTTTCCTTTCAAGCCCCAGGGGTTTTGCTATACTTTAGTTATCTAAGCTTCCAGGCTTAGGCAAGGCTTAGTTGTTGGGGTTAGTTAGATATTGGGGTGACACTTCATGTCTATCTATAACTTCCCCTATTTATACTTGGGAAATTGATTTTTTGACCCCAAATATAAGCCTTTACATTTATTCCTATTATATTTAATGTTATTAGGTTCAGGACAATATTGTAATCTGTAAAGATATTTTAAAATATTGACTATTATCTGCAACAGGGGTTCTCAAACTACAGCCTGCGAGCCAGATGCGGGCAGACCCACTGAGGACGTTTATTCGACCCGCAGGGTTATGGCAAATGGGCTGAGGGGCGGAGACAGAGTGTGAGCTTTTGTTTTTACTATAGTCCAGCCCTCCCACAGTCTGAGGGACAGTGAACTGGCCCTATTTAAAAAGTTTGAGAACCACTGATCTAGAATGTTAACTATCTGTCCCAGCTTTGTATGAATTGTAAATATGATATATTGTACAAGTGACAAAAGTGCTAAATAATATGTAGACAGTCAGCACAGATCCTTGGGAAATGTCTCTAGAAATTACCTTCCAAGTTGACATCCATTCTCTGATAATTTTTTTTTTTTTTGGTTCAGTTATTTAACTAGTTTCAAACCCACTTAATTGCTTACAATCTAGACTACTTCTCTACATCTTTTCCATTAGTATAACATAAGAAACTTTGTCAAATACTTTCCTAAATCCTAAATAAATGGAATCTCTAGAATTCCCCTGGTCTAGCAATTTAGAAACCTCATCAGAAAAGGAAATGAACTTAGTCTGACATGATCTATTCTGGAAGAAGCCACACTGATCTCCTTTTTTGATTAGTCACTTAAAAACAAAGCAAAACAAAACCGGATTTGTGATTTTTTTGAGATTGGGAATTTACAGTGAGAAGTTTTTTGATCAATGAAAATGATGATTTCATCTGGGTGAGAGGTCAGCATTTTACTAACACAGCTACTTTTGGCCCAATTTCTCTGACTCCCAAATTTCCCTGAATCTTCTGACTACCTATGCCATCACCCTCCTTAATCCCCCATGGTCTGGCTTCTCTGATTCATGATGCTGCTTCTCCAGGTACAATGCTTTGTCACAGCTTCCCCTACTCAACTTCCTGGTCTAGGAGCATGAAAGTTTTTCAGCCTTGGATATTCTAGGCCTCTCAGACTTGGTCAGTACCTAAGGCCACCGGGATCACCATACTGATGATTTCCTCTTGGGGACAAGGGAATCATGTCCAGAAAAGCTAAATGTATCCTTGATGCACATCCTTGCTGTGTCAAAGCAAAGAAAACTTCTTTCTTTGTTAAATGCTCCAAGACTTTCAAGGTCTTCTTTAGTGTTTCAAAATTTGTCTTTATATTATATTGTATAAATTGTTCTCCTAGTTCTGTTGACTTCATTCTGCATTAGTAGATATGAGGTTTGCCAGGTTTCTCTGAAACTTGTTCCCTCATCATTTCCTACAGCACAGTAATACTCTATTACATTCATGTACCACTATTTGTTCAGCTCTTCCTCAGGAGATGAATAAACTCTTAGATGCTGGTACTTTGCTTCCACAAAAAGTCATAAATATATTTTTAAATATTAGAACCTTTTCCTTTTTCTTTGATTGTTTTGGGTGTATAGGCCTAATAATGGCATTTGGACAGAGTTCTAGCTTTCTTTCTATATGGTTAAACCAGTTCACAGCCCCCAACAATTTGCCAATGTAACTTTTCCTCTAACCCCTCCAACATTTGTCATTTTCTCTTTTTGTTGAGGCAAAACCTTAGAGTGACTTTAATGTGCATTTCTCTAATTATTAATGATTTGGATCATTTTAGATAGCTTGGATTTCATCCCTTAAGAATTTCCTCTTTATATCCTTCAATCACCTATCATTTGGGGAGCTGTATGTGTGTGCATGTATTCACATACATATATATGTATATATACACAAAACATGTATACACACATGTATATTTATAGATGTGTGTATATACATGTATATATTAATGTACACATGTACTATACATGTATAATACATTATATATTATATATAAGTATATTTAAAGTATATGATAAATTTAAAATATATTTTAAGGTTTTTTGTTTTATTTTATCAGCTTCAGTTCATTTTGAGCTTGACATGATGCTGAAAGGACTGTCGGTTTTTTGGTATCAGTTCCTTGCCTTTATGCATTTTCTGTACATATATTTTATTTTATTTTGTATATATATATTATTTTATTTTATTTTTTATTTTTTAATTTTTAAAAATTAATTTTATAATTATAAAATTTTTTTGACAGCACATATGCATGAGTAATTTTTAAAAATATTATCCCTTGTATTCATTTTTCCAAATTTTCCCCTCCCCTCCTCTACTCCCTCCCCTAGATGACAGGCAATCCCATACATATTACATGTGTTACAGTATAACCTAGATAAAATATATGTGTGTAAATCCAATTTTCTTGTTGCACGTTAAGAATTGGATTCCGAAGGTATAAGTAACCTGGGTAGATAAACAGCAGTGCTAACAATTTACATTCACTTCCCAGTGTTCCTTCTCTGGGTGTAGTTGTTTCTGTCCATCATTGATCAACTGGAAGTGAGTTGGATCTTCTTTATGTTGAAGATATCCACTTCCATCAGAATATGTCCGCATACAGTATTGTTGAAGTTGTACATATATTTTAAACATCTAAGTTGGTAGATGAATTCTCCATATATTCACATTGGTCTCTTTAGACCAATCTACCTTTTCCTTTTCACCAAAACTATTTCTCTTTGTGTCTGTAGAATTTAGTTTTTGAGAATTTCTCCTCTTCCTGAAATTAGAATTTTAGTCCATGAGCGAGTCTTTTTACCCTAGGTTATATATCAGACTGTTCTCAGCTTTTCTCTTCTTTTCTCTCACAACATCTAAGATGGACAGTTCCCCCTTTTCCCAAAGTTCCCATTATTTTCCCTCTAGCAACTGTTTTCTAGTTGTTTTCTTAGAATCAGATCCAGAAAAGAGAATCTCTAGGGCGACTTCTACAACTTTTGAAGGATGAAATTATCATTAAGTCAACTCAGAAATTATTAACTACTTTGAGTCAGAAAGAAAGCTCTAGCAGATTTTCAGATAATTAATGTCTCCTGTTATTACTATATTATGCATATGTATCCCAAAATTCTAATCCATTTCTCCCTTTCTCCCAAATGACTTCAGGGATAGTCTATTAACAATATCATTTCTGTTTCTATCTCCAATGATTTTACTCACATGCTCTATCACAATTTTCCCCTCTGGGTCCTGGAGTTTATTTTTTTTAATAAATAATACTATTCTAGTCTACTTCCACTGATTATTTTAGGAATTCTTAACCTGGAGTCCATGAATTTGCTTTAAATATTTCTTTGATAATTATAATTTATTTCCTTTATAGTTCAACGAATTCTATTTTATACCTTTGAAAACATTCTGAGAAGGTGTAAATAGCTTCACTATACTATAGCCAGGAGCCCATCACACAGAAAAATTAAACAATCTCTGAATTCTACTGTACCTTTGAGAAAGATACACCATTCTGGAACTGTTTTCCAGTTTTAGGTCCCACTTGTATAGGTATTTCGGGATGTGGTAGAAAATGGTCAATGAAGCCTAAGAGAATCAATTGTTAAATTTTCAGCATATCTGTTTCTCTGAATTTAGTGAATTCTACAAATCATGATTAATTTTTTTTGTTTTGTAGAGTATTGAGACATAAGAAAATAATAGAGAAAGTATAAGGAATGCAAGTGAAATTTAAAAGTATGTCTTTTGTACTTTTTTCCTAAACATTTGATTGTTAAACATTTATCAATATACCCTGTGTATATACATTTAAAAAATGCATATTCTAATAAGAGGCCTGCTTCCCTTCATGGCATGTTACTAATTCATCAACACGTCAAGTCTAAAAATAGAAATTCTTAGCAGCTAATTTACTAAGAGAAAGTTTCATAAAGTATATGATACCACACTCAAAATAGGATCATTAGCACATTAAATGAATTATACTTTACATTGTAAGTTCTATTATGTACAAGAAATGATAAATAAATATTTTGAGGCTGGTTAATGACATGTGATAAATTATAATTCTAGTCTTCTTTACTGAGTATTTCTTCCTTTGTTCAAAAACCTCTCAATTTATCCTCCCTAAATTCAACCTTTATATTTATTTATAATTCCCCTTTTTCTTTAGTTCCAGTCTGCTTCCTGTTCTTTTCCCTATATTTCACCTTTTCCAACCCACACTGGAAAGGTTTTATCATAATATAAGACAATTTTAAAAATGTCAGATGGGTATTTTGCCAGTATATATTTAGTAAGTCTTTAAAACATACATGGAGATCATCATCATTAAAAAGCACTGATTAAGCAACTGATTGCATGTGGCACCCTTCTGTACTAGCTAGGTGCTTGCTCTTTAAGAGCCAAATGATTTGGCAAGTAGAGATGGGTGAATGGAGAGAATTTCAAGCATATGACACTGTCTTGGAAAAAAGTTTAAAGTTCAAAATAAAAGAAGTCCTTTAGTAGGGGTATTTGAAAGGAGCAATGAGAGATACTATAGGGTAAACTATAAAAGGAGAATTCAGGTAGTATAAAATTATTTTTTTCAAAAATTTATCAAAGGAATTGAAATAAATCATCTAACATTATTTGCAATGGAATATTTTGCCTGTTGTAAAAATAGCATTTATTTCTTAGGAGCCTCTTTAGCAGAAGTTCTTAATTTTTTTTTTTTTCATGGACCCCTTTGGCAATCTGGTGAAACTTATGGATTCATTCTCAGAATAATGTTTTAAATGCATAAAACAAAATACATAAGATTACATAGTAAATCAATTATGTTAACATGAAGGTAGAATAATTTTGCCATATAAGTTCGTGGACTTCCTGAAATCTATTCACAGATTCCTCAAGGATTTGTAGACTGAAAATAAATTCTCATCTTAAGTATTAGCTAATAAATAAAATGAAAATACTCTAAAGAGAAAGGATTAATAAGGCAATTTCATCCTGTAAACCAGGATGGCTTTGGAGTTTGGGAACTTGGGTTCAAATCTCAGTTCTCTTAATTGATACATGTCTTTGGAGAAATCATAGTTGCTCTGAATATTGAGTCCTCATTGGTAAAAGGAGATATTGGAATAAGTGGCTTCCAAAGTTCCTTCCAGCTACAACATTATGATTAGTAAGTAAACATCTGACTAACTGCATCCATCCATTTGTTCATCAGGAAAATTTTGATCTGACTCTGATAGTAGCTTCCAAATCTTAAGCTAAGACCATAATACGTCCATTCATTAAAGGTGAGCTTCTGTTTTGGGAGATGCTGATTTAGAATGACTTAGGCGAAAAATAGCCATGTTTTCTTAATTTTTCACAATCTCTAGTAATACTTCTTTCCCTCTAATAAGAAAATATTTAATAATGAGTTCCCTTTCATTTTGACTTTCTGGTGTTTTTCATTGATTTTTCCTTCTTTGGAACTGGTTGCCTATGAGCACATAAAAACCAAATTTGTAGTAAGTGTGTACAGTTTTGCTGTGTTTTTATTTTTACCTTAAAAAATTTCAAAATACCCCAAGTTCACCTTTATCTATGTTTATTCTCTGTGGTCCCAACCATTTCTGATAGGAATTCTTAACTTTTTCAAATTTTCTCCAGTTGAGTGTGTCCTTATACATTTGGTGTAGTGAGAAGAGCATTGCTTTTGTATTAAAATAACATGGGTTCATTTCTCCCTTCTTACTCTTGCTACTTCTGTCTCTCAACTCTGGGCAAGCTACTTAATCCAAAGGCTTTAATTTCCTTATTTGTAAAATGTTGCTATTTAGGTCCTTTCTCCCTCTAAATCTATAAGCTTATTTTCAATCAAAACACAAGGTAGTCTCTCTTAAAACATACATAATGACACAAAGCTATAAATAGTACTTATTCTTACAGGGTCATGCTGCCATCTTTAATTTTCAATGCTCTTGAAAGCTCAGAACTTGCAAGCCATTGATTAATGTATTCTCAATGAATTGCAGAGCAAGAAAACTGCTTTTTGGGTCTGAAAGAAAGTTTGAGTGTTGGATTCAACACTCAAAATTTGAGTTCCAAATTTGAGTTCTTTTAGGAAACAATTACACTTGGGCATTTTCAGACAATTTTTTTTTATGTGAAGGTCAGGATCAACTCTGAAAATTGTGAAAAGTCAAAAGTTTGTCATTAGTGTTCTGGGCCCTTTTAGTTCTCGTCTCTGCTTGCTTCTCATTCTTGGTATTTTTACCTCATGTTTTGGTATCTCTTCTCCCACCCCTTCCTAGTGCTCTTCTGTTGGCAAGAGATAATAAAGTGCCATTGCATTTAGGCCTCTCCTTCCAAAAGAGTATTTAAGGCTCACTAACTCAATTTTGTATCTCTAAACATTCATCAAAATGTGAGGCTAGCGATTTTTCACAAACTTCCTTCACTTAAATCCAATCCTCTTCAAGAAAGAAGGATAAATAACAACCACCTCTGGGAAGAAAGAAAAAGGATTAAACATTTCTATAGTACCTACTGTATGCCAGGGACTGTGCTAAGTATTTTTATAGTAGCAATAGTTTCTTTTTTATTTTTAATTTCATTTAGGAAACAATATACAAAGCTGAGCTTTCTACCATTTCCAGATAACAGTGGGATGCTTCAATAATACAATTTAAAGTATTTTGTGATGTCTAAGAATAGCAGTCAGTACCCCACTTGAACAGTTAATGTGCTAAGTACTTTTTTCTTTTTTAGCTTTTTTTTTTTAATTAATAAAGCCTTTTATTTTCAAAACCTAGAAATAGATAATTTTCAGCATTCACCCTCACAAAATCCTGTGTTCCAAAAATTTTTTTCTCCATTCCTCCCACCCCCTCTCTGAGATGGTTCTATTCACTTAACTTAGCTTCAGTTCATATAAGTTTCTCCAGGCCTCTCTGAAATCATCCTGCTGATTGCTTCTTATAGAAAAATAATATTCCCTAACATTCATATACCATAACTTAATTCAGCCATTCTCCAATTGATGGCATCCACTTAAAAACTTTCTAGTTTTTTGCCACTACAAAAAATTTTGTACATGTAAGTCCTTTTCCCTCCTTTATGATCTCTTTAAGACACAGGTCCAGTAGTGACACTGTTAGATCAAAGGATTTGATAGTTACAAAATTGCTCTCCAGAATGGTTGAATCTGTTCATAGCTCCACCAAAAATGTTTTAATGTCCCAGTTTTCCCACATCCCTTCCAACATTCATCCTTATGCTTTCCTGTCATCTTAGCCAATTGGAGAAGTGTGTAGTGGTACCTCAGAGTTGTCTTGATCTGCATTTCTCTGATCAATAGTGATTTAGAGCATTTTTTCATATGACTAGAAATGGTTTCAGTTTCTTCATCTGAAAATTGTCTGTTCATATCCTTTGACCATTTATCAGTTGTAGAATGGCTTGAATTCTTAGAAATTTGAGTCAATTCTCTCTTTATTTTATTTTTTCCTTTCTTTTCCAAACTGTTGACTGTCATGCATACATTTCATTTCTTTTCTCATTTTTTCTTCTACTTCTCTCATTTTCCTTTTTAAATCTTTTATGAACATTTCCAAGAAGCTTCTTTGGGCTTGCGACCAATTTATCTCACTCTTTGAGATTTCTTCTGTGGGTATTCTGTCCTCATCTGAGTTTGTGTTTTGGTCTGCCCTGTCACCATAATAGCTTTCTGTGGTCAAGGTTCTTTTTTGTTTCTTTCTCATTTTATTTCCTTTTTGGTATTTCTTGATTTTTTTCTTTTAAAGTGGAGCTCTGTAAAGATGGTTCTGTCCTAAGCTTCCTGTGTAGCTCTGAGCCTTGGCTTTGAATACAGGGGCTTCTTATGTTCAGAGGGGTAGCTTTGCCTGATCTTTCCAGGAAACAGTTGTTTCCCAGAGTTTGACTTCTGAGCTGGGACTGGAAGCTGCCCCTCTGATTTGCTCCTCTACTGAACCAAGACTGAGAGTCTTAGTTATTGATTTGCTGTGATTAAGACCCTCAAGCATACTTTCCCAGAGTCTGTCTGAGCTGGGGTGAACACCCTTTTTACCCCAGTGAGACTGATCTTTCCTGAAGTTATTTCAGTCTATCTTGAGCTGGAGAGTAATTTCATTCCATCAGATTCTGTTCAGATGCTTGGTATCATGTGGTTTTTGAAGGAAACTGGGAGAGCTTGAGCAGCTTCCTGATTTTAACTCTACCATCTTGACTCCACCTCCCATTAGTTTCTATATATTTTAAAAATAAGGCATTTATCAGAACCCTTGAATATAAACATTTCCCCAGTTTATTGCTTCCCTTTTAATCTTGTCTGAATTGGTTTTGTTTCTATAAAATTTTTTTAACTTAATATACTCAAAATTATCTTTTTTGTATTCCATAATGTACTCTAGTTCTATAGCCACAAATTTCTTCATTCTCCATAGATCTAAGAGATAGATTATCCTTTGTTTTTCTAATTTGCTTATAATATTACTCTTTATGTCTAATTCATGAACCCATTTTAACCTTATCTTGGTATAGGATGTTAGGTGTGGGTCAATGCCTAATTTCTGCCATACTAATTTCTAATTTTTCCAGAAATTTTTGTTAAATAGTGAGTTCTTGTCCTAAAAGCTAGGGCCTTTGGCTTTATCAAACACTAGAATACTATAATCATTGACTATTGTGTTTTGTGAATCTAACCTATTCCATTGATTGACTACTCTATTTCTTAGCCAGTACCAACTGGTTTTAATGACCTATGCTTTATAATAGAATTTTAGGTCTGGTACAGCTAGGCTACCTTCATTTTAATTTTTTTCATTAATTCCCTTCAAATTCTTGACCTTTTGTTCTTCCAGATGAATTTTGTTATTATTTTTTCCAGCCCTGTAAAATAATTTCTTGGAAGTTTGACTAAGTAGATTGATTTAGGTAGTATTATAATTTTTATTATATTAACTTGGCCTACCCATGAACATTTGATATTTTCCCAACTGATTAAATCTGACTTTATTTGTATGGAAAATGTTTTGTGATTATATTCATATAGTTCCTGAATTTGCTTTGGTACGTAGACTCCCAAATATTTGATATTATCTATTATTTTGAATGAAATTTCTCTTTGTATCTCTTGCTGCTGGAATTTTGTTGATAATATACAAAACTACTAATGCTTTATATGGATTTATGTTGTATCCTGCAAATGTGCTAAACTTGTGAATTGTTTCTAGTAGTTTTTTAGTTGAGTCTCTAGGATTCTCTAAATATATCATCATATCATCTGCAAACAGTGATTATTTGGTTTCCTCATTACCTACTCTAATTACTTTAATCTCTTTTTGATTTCTTATTACTAAAGCTAACATTTCTAATACAATATTGAATAATAATGGTGATAATGATAATTGTTTCACCCCTCATCTTAGTGGGTATGGTTTTTTAAATAGATGCATTTTAAGGAAAACTACATTTATTCTTTTTGTGGTGGTTGTTGTTACTGAGATAATTGGGTTAAGTGACTTGCCCAGGGTCACACAGCTAGGAAGTATTAAGTGTCTGAGGCCAGATTTGAACCAGGTCCTCCTGGCTTTAGAGCTGGTGCTCTATTCACTGTATCACCTAGCTGCCCCAACTCCATTTATTCTTATATTCTAGTGTTTTAAATTGGAATGGACATTGGATTTTATCAAATGCCTTTTCTACATCTATTGAGATAATCATATATATTTTTTAGTTTGGTTATTGCTATAGTCAATTATGCTAATAGCTTTTCTACTATTGAACCCACCCTGTATTCTACTTGGTCATGGTATATTATCCTGGGAATAACTTGCTGTAATCTCTTTGCTAATATTTCATTTAAGATTTTGGCATCAATATTCATGAAGAAAATTTGTCCATAATTTTCTTAGGGAGCTGATTAATAGCTTATTCAATTTTTTAAAAAAATGAAACTATTTAAGTAATTTGAAAATTTCCTCTTCTGTTAATCTGGGCAATCTATATTTTTGTAAGTATTCATTCATTTCACTTAGATTATCAGATTTATTGCCATGTAGTTGGGCAAAATAACTCCTAATGATTACTCTAATTTCTCTTTTCATTTTTGAGGCTAACAATTTGATTTTCTTCTTCTTTTTTTTTCTTTTACATCCCCTCACCATTTCTTATATCTTTCCTCTTCTATTTATGTTCTCCTTTCTATAATCCTTTCTATTTCCTTTTCCCTTTCCCCTCCCACCTCCCTATATGATAGGACATGTTTCCCTGTGAAGCTAAATATGTCTGATATTCTTTCTTTGAGCCAAATCTGATGAGAGTAGGATTCATGCAATGCTCATTCCTTTCCCATTTTTCTTCTCAGTTGTAATAGGTCATTTTTGCCTCTTCATGAGATAGAATTCACCCCATTTTACCTCAATTTTCCTCTTCTTCCAGTACAATCCCTTTTCCACATCTAGTTTCTTTTTCATATCATCACAATAAAATCAAATTATACCTCTACCCTGTAAGTATACCTATAACAGAGATATACTTCTCAAGAGTTAAACACATCATCTTTCCATATAGGGATATAAAATTTTAAACTTTTAAAAGAAACAGTTATTTTTTTCCTTTTTATGCTTTTCTTGAATTCTGTACATTTTCTGTTCAGCTCTGGTCTTTTTATCAGAAAAAATGAAATTTACCTGTTTTATTGAATGTCCATTTCTTTCCCTGAAAGATAATGCTTCATTTTGCTGGATAATTGATTCTTGGCTGCAATCCAAGTTCCTTTGCCTTTTTGATCCTTTAAGGAAGTTGCTAGGTCCTGGGTAATACTGATTGTGGCTCTTTGATATTTGAATTGTTTCTCTCTGGCTGTTTGAAATATTTTCTCCTTGATCAGATAATTTTGAAATTTAGCTACAATATTCCTTGGAGTTTTTAATTTGGGGTCTCTTTCAGGAAGTGATTGGTGAATTCTCTTAATGGATATTTTACTTTCTAGTTCCAGGATATTAAGGTAGTTTTCCTTGATGATTTCCTGAAAGATGATGTCTAGGCTCTTTTTTATAATTCTTAGATTGTCTCTCCTGGATCTATTTTCCTAGTCAGTTGTTTTTCCAATGAGGTACTTTATATTTTCTTCTATTTTCTTTTCATTATTTTTGGTTTTGTTTGTCTGATTCTTGATGTCTCGTTGAGTCATTTGTTTCCATTTGTTCAATTCTAATTTTTGATGAAATTTTTCTTCAGTTAGTTTTTTTATCTCCTTTTGCATTTAGCCAATTGAACTTTTAAATGAGTTGTTTTGTTCATTGGATATTTTTTTCCATTTCATAAATTCTGTTTTTCAAAGAGTTGGTTTCTTTTTCAAATCTATTTTGTAAGGAGTCATATAATATTTACATTTCACCAAATCTATTTTAAAGAGTTTTCTTCAATAATTTCTGTGGTTCCTTTTCTAAACTCTCCTGCAAAGTTCTCCTTTCCTTTCCCCATTTTTCTTCTAACTCTCTTTTAAGATTCTTTTTGAATTCTTCAAAGAGTGTATTGTGATTTGGGGACCAATTCATATCATCCTTTGGGACTTCATACTAAGTTGATTTGGCTTTACTTTCCTCAGGGTTAGTCTGCTCTTCTCCATCTTCATAAAAGCCATCTATGGTCAGACTTTTTTTTTTTTTTTTTGCTCATTTTTTTAAAGATTAAGGTCTGCTCTTAGGGCAAAGGGAAGATTGTCCCAAGCTTCTTCTACAAGTGATAGCAGCTTTAAGTTGCCTTGGCCCAGTGTTACTGCCTTCCTTCTTGTCCTGGGTGGGCGTGGCCAATTCCTATGTTATTCTGGGGTTTAGACTCACTATTTGCTTTTTGTATTGGAGTTGGGTTTCTCACAGATAATCCTCTGATCTACTGGCTTCTGAACCAGAACAAAGTAGCCAATGCTGCTGTATTTTGGCTAAGAGCCTCCCAGTAGATTCTCTGTTTTGCAGATGCCACACTACCCTGAGTCCCTGCACTGTGCCTGTGCTTGGCTGCCTCCCCCCTTGCCCAATTGAAAGAGATATTTTCTGAAGTTCCTCCAAAATATCTTCTGCTGGAAAATTGTTACACTCCAAATATATGTGGGTTCTGAAACTCCAAAACCAGTTCAGAGGCTTGATCTGGTGTATATCTGAGGGAAGCCAGGAAGAACTCAGATAAAGACCTTTAAACTCTCAGCCATCTTGGCTCTGTCTTCTGTGCTAAGTACTTCAAAAACATCATCTCATTTTATTTTTTCATCAGCTCTCTGAAGTAGCTGCTATTATTATGCCCATATAAAGTTGAGGAAACTGAAGCAAATAGAGATTAAAGAAATTTACCCAGAGTAACACAGCTCCTTAGTGTCTGAGGCTGGATTTGAATCCAAGGGACTTGTGACTCCAATCACAGGTATCTCACAACTTTACCACCAGCTGTGTCTCTGTACATCATGGAGTTGCTTAATCAATGTATATTTAATGAATGAATGAATCAGGTATTTATTTTAGGCTTAAGATCAAGAACCCTGTGGAAAAAGATGGAGATGTGGGAAATAACAAGGTTTTTGTAGCTATCTGCAAATGGAGGCAGGTACTATTTAAAGACTATCCAGAGTTTCTTGGAACTAATTGATCTAGTTATGTGAGATTTGTTCCTGTTATGTATTTTTAATAGACTGTAGAATAGTTTTTTTCCCTTTCATTTTCCTTTCTATTATTAGGGATTTAAAACAAAGGTTAACATTTACTTATACAAAGAAGGATAGAAACAAAGGGATTACTTATGAAATGGAATTCTTAATACATGTAACTTGTTTTTTTCATATATTTTTAATTTAACATAAATGTTCCAACATAGGGGCACTTAAGTGATGCAATGGATAGAACATTGGACCTGGGGTCAGAGAAACTCCTGAGTTCAAATCTGACCTCAGATACTTTCTAGTTGTGTGACCCTAGGCAGGCTACTCAAGTTCTGTTTGCTTCAATTTCCTCATTTATAAATTGAGCTGAAGAAGGAGGTGGAAAACCACTCCAATATCTTTGCCAAGAAAATCCCAAATGGGATCACAAAAAGTTGGAGATGATTGAAGTGTTTAGTCACAAACAAAGTTCCAATATTGCTGTAATTTTCTTTGTCTCCTGAACTTTATTGTTTTTATTTCTACTGATTTAAAAAAATGATTCATTGATGCATTCTTCCTTTTTTAAAAAAAGTATTATTAGTAGACTTTAGAGTAGGTTGTTAAGCCTTTATGCATGGAAATATAGAAATAGTGAGAAGTAGGGCTCACAGAGACAATCTAGTGGAATTCAGAGGTGTTCTGTATCCTGCACTTGTAATATGAATAGGAAGTGAAATGACCCTTGGGTATAGGAGCAGGATAAGGAAGGGATGGGAGAAGGAGGCAAATAAAACTGGCTCACTAAAAACCAATTAGGACTGGAAAACAAGAAGACATTTGAGTGGTCCAAGACCAAGAGATCCTTTGACCTCTGACTGAGAGCAGTGCCTGGAATGTAGTAGAAGCTTATTTGTTGAATAGAATAAATTACTGTGGGGTCCATATGCACAACCGAACAATTTAAAGAAAACTTTGAAACATTTTCCTCACTGGGAGACTCAGTTAGATGCAGAAAGAAGATAGAAAAGATGGGGAGGGACAACTTCTGGTCTCTTCTTCTTGGTGGAGTCTTAACTGTTTCAGTACTATATGATATAGTGGTGTACAAGTCTCTGGAGGAGGATGGCCCTCTGTAGGTGGTAAAGGATGAGAGAGAACTCAACTCTCTAGGACAGACATGTCAAATTCAAGTATTCTTGAACAGCAAAATTCTCAAAAGTAGAAAAAAGATTAAAATGTATTTGAGAAATAGTTGACAAAATAAATAAAACTATTCTGTAGCATAGATATTAACTTGTGGTTTTTAAAATCAATATGAAGTTTATTTCTATTTGAATTTGACACCACTGCTACAGGATGTCCGATATGATTCCTTTCTGTCCATTAATTTATAAATAAAACTGTGTTATGTTTCATTTTGTCTTCATCTCAATGACTTGTGCTCAAGAAGTAGCATAAAATATATAATTAATGAATAAGCAGAAAAGAGATGAGCCATTCATGTATTAAAAGTAAAGGGTAATAAATGGAAGCCCAACTGCTTTTATACTAGTACCAATGTATAATAGGAATACCTAGAGAAAACTCTTCCAAGGTTTGAATAACCTTTATGGGCTATTTATAGTAGGACATAGAAAAAGGTTATATAGCATGAGAAGGCACACATGGTTTGCCATCTGTGTTTGCCATATCAAGGAGCACCCATATTAGTTAGATAATGGTTCTATTTGCACTATTGAACCTTGTTTGGGCCCTGGGAGCCTGAGAGCTACTCTTAGGGAATCAATAGAGACTCATTTTTCCAGGTCCCACCTAGTGGATCAATGTACGACAGAATTCAGAGAGGACTACCATATATATCCAGTCTCATTGTGCCAAAAAGACCTGATGACTATGTTAGCATTTGGGAATCAATGTGGAGGGACCCTCAAAATATCTCATTATGTAATTGGCATTATTCTGAGCCCCTAGTAGTAGACTTATGGGAGAAGAGAATGATAAGGAAAGGGCCAGAGAGCTTAGATCCTTTTCCTTCATGGCCAGACATGTAATAAGGGTAGTAGCAGTAAGAAAGTCCCTTCATGATACTGAAACTCACTGAAAGACCTACAGGAAAGCCCTATTCTATGCTACTAAATTGGATACTATTAGCATACAAGATCTATAATCTTTCTCTCTCTCTTTTTCTTCCTTTCTCCCTTTCTTTCTTTTTTCTTTTTCTTCTTTTCTCATTTTCTTTCTCTCTCTTTTTTTCTTCTTTTCTCTCTCTACCTCTCTTCCTTCCTTCTTTCCTCTTTCTTTCTCTCTGAGTCATCCAGAGTCACAGGGCTAGGAAGTATTTGTGTCTGGATTGGAACTGAGGTCCTCCTGATTATAATCTCTGCTCTATCTACCTGTCTGAGATCTGTTATTTCTTGTGGGATATTCTAGATGTGGGAAATTCTTTTATAAATAATTAGTTATGGAGGCATGATTAATTAAATCCTAAGGAATTGCCTGAAGTTAAGTGATGTGTAGGTGGTTGATAGGTGGGTTTGTTATTGCTATGTGTTGTGGCTACATAATTAGCAGCAGAGTTGAGATTTAGTCCCAAGTGTTTTTTTATTTCTAGTCCAGGATTCTATCTACTATATTATTGATTACCTTTAGTAATTTAACCTATATTATTTAGGAATTTAGCCTATGTTAATTTGATATAATAATAACTATTGTGCTAACGCTCAGTAATGTTTTAATGGGAGACTCTTCTCTCACATAATGTGAATATATCTTAACAGGGATCTTATGAAACCAGGACCTTAACCCAAAGGACTTTAACAGTATGAATTTCAGTTCCTGATGCATGGAGGAGATATTTGGGGATGGCTCAAGTCCTTATGATGCTTCTCAATGCAATAGTTTTGTCCTTTTGTAGTCTTAAGAAAGAAGAGAGACACAAAGAGGCCCAGTGTATTCAGTGTATTGCTGCATCGACAGAAGACCTGTGAGGCAACAGCTCTTGGAAAGAACCTTTGGGGCACTGGCAAGAGGCAGGAACAGTACATGGAGTACATGTATTAATTTGGGAATCTGCATATTTATCCTTCTATTTTCAAGACCCATCAAAAACACAGATTTGTGTTTCTCGAGCCAATAATTGAAATGTTCCAGCACTGAACATGCTTTTATTCTGATATTATTTTTTTTCTGAACAAAATCAGTTTATGTATAAATACAATGAGTTTCTTTATTTTTTCTTTTTTTTTTTAACTAAAATACAAAATTCTTTAGGAATAGAAGAAAAAATGAAATCCCTATGATCCTATTTTATACAAAAGTATAAGTGATTAGAATGGTGTTTGTCTTTTGACACATGGATAATTTGTAAATTAACATCAGACAAAACATTGTCTGTTGCAGTTACAATTGTTGATATTACAAAGTTACAATCTGGTGTTCTCTCCATATTATGCCTATAGTTATATGATAGAAATCTAGGGATCTTCTTGATTCCTCACTTATGGGCCCAATCAACTGCCACAATGTAATCCTTGAGTGACCCAGAAATCCTCTGCATGTGGTACTTTGGGTATGCATGGCAATCACTCTCATAATGGCACCTTGGCAATTCTCAATACCACTTGGTATTTCTGTCCCAGCTTTTTAATTTCAGCCATTACATAGTTTTGCTGGTAATGCATTTGGCATGTAAGAAGACCCTTTTTGACTGCATTAAGTAAGTCCAACTTGATTTAATGGAGTAGTTGATAAAGTTAGAATCGCCCAAAATGTAGTAAGGGGATCCCAGCTGTGTGTTATATTGGGAAGAACAAGCAGGATGATTGCTGGGGAACCTCTCTTACTTTGAGAGCACTGGGATCTTTCTTCTCTTTCTTTTTTGGCTTTAATATATCTCCTTTTTAAAAAAGGAATCTTTTTTTCTTAGAATGTCTTTTTAAAAATTTTCTATGAAAGCAAATTATGACTTTCTTTTTTTATATCTGCCTTAGAAATGCAACTGGTTCAGAATACTCACAATTTCTCATCTTGTAACCTAAGCATTTACTCTATAGTTGGGTTATTTTCTTGGTATTTTGTTTGTTTCCCCATGTTAGAATGCATACCTCCTGTCATTTTTTCTTCAATAGTATTTTATTTTTCCAAATACACATAAGGATAGTTTTCAACATTTATTTTTATAAGATTTTGTGTTCCAATTTTTTTCCCTCCCTACTTTACTTCCTCCTTCCCCAAGATAGCAAGCAATTTGATATAGATTAAATATGCATAATCCTTATAGATATACTTCTATATTTGTCATGTGGTACAAGAAAAATCATCCCAGAAAGGAAAAAAAAAAACATAAGAAAGAAAAAACAAAGAACAAATAAAGGTCAAAATATTATGCTTTGATCCAGATTCAGTCTCCATAGTTCTTTCTTTGGATATGTATTGCATTTTTCATCCTAAGTCTAATTATTTTGAGTTACTGCAGTCACCATTCTTTTTAAAAAGCATTTCCAAAATGGCAAACAGATTCATTAATAGCAGAATCCATTTCCATTTATAGTTCTTTTTCCCGGGATACCTTAGGCTGAAGTACCCCAGTCTGTTGATTTGTTTTTTTGACAGGAGTAAATTCCAGAGCTTGATTGCTAGTGCTGCCTTGGACTGGGTCCATCACCACCAGCATAATTTTTGGGAAAGGGATAATAATAATTGATGTTCATAAAGCACTTTAAAATTTTCAAGGTCTTCTTAGTAATGATGTCCCTTCAGCTTCACAGTAAGCCCCTGAAGTAGGTTCTAGAAAACAGTATAATTATTATTTGAATGATTAGGGATCTGAGACTCAGAGAGATTTAAGTTAAACAGCAAAGAAATATCAGAGGCAGGAGTTGAAGCCACATCTTTTTAATCATTCTTATCACTTTGTCCCCTGTGCCATGTTTTTTTTTTTGCCATCCTGTTTCTTCTGTCTTGCCCTATTACCTAAAAATTACATGTAATTCTTCTTTAGCAGACATTCTTAGAAGTATCTTCCTCTGTGTGCTAGTGGTATATATAGGGGAATAAAATAATAAACAAAAGTAAAATTTTGTGAGAAATCCAGTGCCTTCTCACTTCTAGTCTGGTGATGGTACCTGTGTCTCTTTTCTGAAAATCCTTCTTCTCTTCCATATGTTTTATATAAGTGTTTTTTTTCAAGTGAAAGGGGAACAGCATGGTGATAATTTAGTAGCTGCCAAACTTTTTTGACTGTAAAAACTAAAAAAAAAAAAAAAAAAAAAAAAAAAAAAAAAAAGAGAGAGAGAGAGAGAATATCCAATATATGTGTATTTTCTTATTTGTAAATTATATAAGGTGCTACTTTGCGCATAACTTTATACACTAAAAACACAAAAATTGCAATTAAAAGAGGATTACCAATATCAATCAATCAACAAATCAACAAACAAACATCTATTAAGTATGGGTTATGTGTTAGGTTTTCTGCTAATTCCTGGGGGGATACAAAACTAAACAAAACTAAACAAAACACTGAGTTATTAACTTTAAGGAATTTGCATATTAATATAATCAGCCAATAAGCATTTATTAGGCACCTACTTACTATGTGCCAGGTACTATATTAAGCACCGGAAATACAAAGAAAGGCAAAAGACATGAAGATGAAATAATATTTGATCTTAGAGTCAACAGGGAGCTATGAAGTTTATTGAGAAGGTAAGTGACATAGTCAGACCCATACTTTAGGAAAATCTCTTTTCAAGTTGAGTAGAGGATGGATTATAGAGAGGAGAGGAAGGACATTTGTTAGGAAGCTATTACAATGTCCAGGTGAGAGGTGATGAGGGCCTTAAGTAGGGTGAGGATCAGGGGATGAAGAGAGAGAAAGGGAGAGGTGAGGGAGGAAACAAATGTTGAAACAAGCTTTGGTAAGTGAGGATGAGGTGGACTGAGAATTCAAAAATGAGCCTGAGACGGTGAACTTGGGAATTGGAAGGATGTGGTGGTGCCTTGACAGTAATATGGAGGTGTGTGTGTGTGTGTGTGTGTGTGTGTGTGTATGCGTGAGTGTGTGCAGGAAATTCTGCTCAGTGGGAAATATATTTCCTAACACTTCTTATGGTACCTGAAATTTCATCAATAAAGATAAATTCCTTTGGTTCTTAAAAGCTTTTCAGTCTATTAAAATGCAAATGAAAGAAATAACACTGTGACTTTATCAACCAACAATTTATTAGGTTAGGTCATCCTTCCTCCTTCCTTCCCTCTCTCTTCTCTCCCTTCCATTCTCTTCCCTCCCTCCTTCCCTCCCTCCCTCCCTTTCTCTCTTCTACCCGCTTGTTCTTTCTTCCTTTCTTGCTTTCTACTTCATTCATTTTTCTAAAGCTGTCAATTTTGTCTTGCACAAAATCTGAACATTCTAAAAACAAAAACATTTTAGGAAAGGAATTAGTAATAAGAGAAACAGTGGAAAGAAAACCTCTCCATGCAAGTCACTAAATTCCCACCCTCTTGACCTTAGAGTCCTCATTTGTAAAAGGAGGGTTGAACTAGGTAACAAGGTGATACACTGAATAGAATTCTGAACCTGATCAGGAATCAGGAAGAGCTGAGTTCAAAATCCAACACTGTTACTTAAAAGCTGTGTCGTCTTGAGAAAGTTACTTAATTTCTGTCTATTTCCTCACTTGTAAACTGGGAATAATAACAGCACCTACCTCCCAGTATTGTTGTGAAGGTAAAATGAAATATTTGCAAAATACGTGGTAAGCCTTGAAGTGCTATATAAATGCTGGCTAACATAATTGTTATTGTCATCATCGTCATAATTATTATTAGTTGCCCTTAAAGGTATGTCCCATTTCTAAATCTATTGCCTATGATCTTCTGAATATAAATTGTGGTTGGTTTTGTTACTACTATTTTGACCCAGATTGCCCAGAAAACTTAGGAATCTGGAAGCAACAGAGAAGAAAATAACTATCACCATATTTCTCCACTTTACAAAGGCCTTCCCAAATGCCACCAGAATCCCTAATTTCTAAACCATGCATTTTGGATAAGTCCCTATTCTTAGACTATGGACCAATTTGATCTAGTTTGTAATTGATCCATACTTCCAAGACACTGAAAACATCCTGTATTCTTTGGTTTAGTCTCTGTAAAATGAAAAAAAAATAAAGCTTACCTCCTATTTATCTCATAGGAATTTGGCAAGAGCATGCATTCCAGATACCCATTGGAATACTCAAAATGCAAAAAAATAATAAAATGTCAGCCTTTTTTAATCTAAAGAGGTACTACCATATACTTGTAAATATTTTTCCCCAACTAATTGAGATGATAGATTTACAGATACTTGTTTGCTTACTTCCCTCTGCAAATTTGAAAAACATTTAAAGTTAACAGAAAAGTTCTTTTGGGTATCCATCATATGACAATGGCCTCAACTGCACCTATAATAAGCAACTGGGCTGATAATAATTTCTAGGCACAAATACTTGCTCACAATTGAAAATCACAAGTCTGGATTTCTAGTCTAGAATCAAGCATGCCTTTCATTCTGGGAGGTGGGAGAATAATCAGGGTTTTTTTTTTTTTTTTTTTTTTAGTTCATAAAAATTGCTGCAAATGGTCTATTTTATTTTTTTTTCAAAATGACTAATTTTGGGTCTATCAAAATGTAGAGGTTAAAATATAAATTTGGGAGATTAGGATAAGAAAATGATTTGGTTTTAATTGCTGATTTATAGTATTTGATGCCATTTAAGCCCTATCTGACTAGTTCTGACTTCCTATAGGTTTTAGATTAGCATAGGCAGGATGTACTATATAACTCTTTGAAATGCGATTCTCTTCAGCAGAAAGGAATTTGCAGCAATCCTGCAAAGATTATAATCTTGGATCTTCCTGTGGTGAGATTTACAACTTTGACCTTAGACTTTCTCTGCAGGAGGAGAGTCACTTTAAGTTACCAGTGACAATAGTTTTGAGTTATTAGCTTAGTACAAATTGCCTTCTATAATGTCAAAAGCGTGCTTCCTGGTAACTGGGCAGTATTAGCAATGTGAAATAAAGTGAATTTTAATGTCCACCAAAGGCAGTACTCTGATATATGAGCCACCTCTAGAGCAATGAAGTTTAACTGCAGAAAATATTAATACTAGATCAAAACCCCTTCTAAGATATCTGTTAATTCGTTAAACTTCATAAATTCAATTTTAATAAGGTTGAAATAGATTCTGAAAGCATCTGGCTAAAGAAATGAAAAGGAAGGATTAAAATCCAAAGTTATGACTGGATTGACTTTTCACCAAAATACTATAGAAGACCATTTGAAGAAGGTTATGATGGGAGGCACCCCATCATAGTGGTTACAGAGCTCACATAAACATCATTAAAACCTATCCTGCCTGACATATGCTGACTGTGTGGTCCTGGTCAAGTCATTTAATCTCTTAATGCCTCTCATAGAATCTCACTTGATTTGAGTACCTCCTGGAAACATGTGAATGTATCAACAGCTTGAGTGTATAAGTCTGATAGCTAGATGAGTGGGAAAATAATATTTGTTTAATTTATACAATAGAACAATAGAACTACTTTTTGAAATACATGGGAGTCACCTGATAGTGGCTGTTGGAGATCCAACCCAGAATGGATCTCCTCTTGTGAGAGGATGATACAAGGAGATGAGAAGCTGTTGCTGTTCTCTGACTTCCCTCCTCTTCCCTCTGCCTCCAATTTATCTGGTTCCTAATCTGAAACACCTGTGTCAGCAAAGGCTGCCTTTCATCTCCTTCAGATGTTATGATTCACAGCTGTAGAGACTCTTGGAGAATTGATCTGTCCCTTAACAACTAGGTGGTACAGTGGATGGGCTGGGCTTAGAGTCAGGAAGACTCATCTCAGACTAGCTGTGTGACCCTGGGCAAGTCACTTAACCCTGTTTGTCTCAGTTCCCTCATTTGTAAAATGAGCTGGAGAAGGAAATGGCAATCACTCCAATATCTTTGTCAAGAAAGACCCAAATAGGCTCATGAAGAGTTGGGCACAACTAAAAATTGACTGAGCAACAATAAAATAATTAATTTTACTAAAAGGTAATTTGTACCATTCAGTTTGTTTAGACCCTGAAGTATGAAAAATCATTATATTTTTATATTGTTTCAAACAACATTGTCCACTGATTATATTAGGAAAAAAAGTTGAATGGCCAAATTCACTCTAAAAGTGGGCAAAATTCACTCTAAAAGTGGGCTATTCTGAGTTCTAAATGCTACTTTTGATCATGACAGATTTGGCTGGTGCTGAACTAGACAGTAAACACAAGCAAAGTAGAACCAGGAAAGTCTCTGCTGTTTATAACTCCAGATATGAGAATAATCCTTGTAGGTCTCCTAGAGCTTAGACGATGCTGCCTGAAGCCCTACAAGAGAATAAATCTGGAGGTTGAACTTCAGCCACATTCAGGTAACCACACAACTTTATCCTTTGGCTTCTATCCAGAACTTTCCATTCTCCATCCTCATTTATATTAACCAGGGGTGGTAAAACAGTATTTTGTGTAATTTTAGTGTGATTTTGCACTGGATATTTTCTATTGTATATCACAGGGTGTTTAATGATTTCCATCTCTTGTTCTGAGCATCAGGGTAGGGGTTGTCTTCCTCTCTATTAAAGAACTTGGTTGACTAATTGAGTACACACTCTATGTCAATTAAACAAAAGCAATTTGACTAAATCATTTGTGTGTCTTGGCTTCCTCAAAGGGCAAGCCTAGGTTTGGCTATTCATTTTTTTTACATTATCCTGTGGGGATTGCAGTAAAGTGAGGTAAATTAAAGAGCCTGAGGTAACCTTAACCAAGAAAGTATGTTGGGTCATTCTCTGAGACTGGCAGTCACAGACTAGGCAACATATACTGGTAGAGAGAAGTTTCCTAAACATAAAATTATAGATATAGTTTGAAACAGTCAATAAACATTTATTTAGCACCTACTATATGCCAGGCACCGTGTTAAACATTGGGGATGCGAATATGAACAAAACTCCTTTATCCTAGAGGAGCTCACAGTCTATTGGGTGGGAAGAGATAATTCACAAAAAAACCGAAGCTGACATGTTGGGGTACAAGGAGCAGTAGGAAGGTAAGGAGAAGGAAGTACCTGACAAAGGGAGTATCACAGAGAAGTCAGGTTAGACACAAAGTAGTGCAACTAGGCGAGAAATGAGAAATATTTAACTTGTTCGCTTTCCTTAAATGGAGTCTTGGTGTTCACGGTCCCTTTTCTTCTACTCCTCAATCAGAGAGGCAGAGGGAGTGATGAGCTAGCAAACCAAGGCTAATGAGATCTTAAAGGATGAGGAGGTTATTTTAAAATGAACTCCCCCCAAAGTAGAGAAGTCAGCCAGAGAAGCCTCAGAATAGGGAAGCCAGATAAGAAATCACATTAACATCCAAGGAGAAAAGAATGGCATCTAAATGCATCAATTAACATAATCCTAGGACCTCATCCTTGGTTGCAAATTAAAAACGAAATTTGGATTAGTTCTGAACTTGTTCAGAGCTTGTGGTTGACTTCTTGTTGAAGGGAAGGAAACAGAGTCCAGGTAAATTTGATTTTATATTCTGACTCATAGATTAGGAAACTTGCTCAGTTCAGTGGAAAGAATATTGGAGTTGGAATCAAAGGATTTAAGTTTGAATCTTGGTTGTACTTTGATTTGTTTGTTTATTTATTTGTTTTGAGCCTGGGTTTCCCTATCTCATCCAGACTAAAAGGGGTAGCAGATATTCACTGGGCCAATCTAAACACTAATCAGCATGGGAACTTTGTACTGCTCTGTTTTTGACCAGGGCTGTTAGCTTCTCCTTAGATGGTCTGGTAGTCTCTGGCTCCTGGGGTTTCACTATATTGTTTCTGGACAATGCAAACAGCCAATCAGTTTAGCTTTCTACAGGTCAGAGCTTTGATCCATCTACTTTAGCCGCCTATCATGCAATAGCAAGGGTTACAGGTAGGTATCTGGCTCCTGGTTATGCTTCTTGCTGCTTATGAGATCTTGTGCAAATCACTCTGGGGCTCCCCAGAGTACTATGTCCCTAAAAGAGAGGGATATAGTACATTGGGGAAGAGCACTGGATTAGTAATCCAAAGGCCTGGGTTTAAAACAGAGATAAATGAATAACCCAAACCAGATTAACATGTATTAATACATGAACATATTAAATATATATACACATATATACACACACATATATTTATATATAAAACACTTAGGGTTTTCTGAGTCAATGTGCACTCCACATAGATTCTTTTAGTACCACCCATTTGTATTTGACATGGACACTAATTTAAATCCCCATCACTACCTTTATGACATTATACAAATTATTTAATGTTCTCAGGACTCAGTTTCCTCATCTATAAAATGAAGGCGATCGCTAAGACCTAAGAGCTTTTCCTCATATGACTAAATAATCTCTGAGATCCTTTCCAGTTCCTTCCAAATCGAGGAGTAAATTCTATATTCAGCAAAATCAGAGCCTGAGTAGATATTGAAATGTGTCACTCTGACCACTAGATGGTGGCCTTGCTTTGTGTTGCTCACCTTAGCGTGCAGAATTCTGCAAACTTTAATTACTTTCTTTGGAAAGCAAACACGCTCTCTAAACAAAGGGTCACCATCCATCGCTCTTGACTTCTGTTTTTACTTTTATAGTCCTGTAATCAATATGTTGGGAGAGTAATTAATTTTTAACTTCAGTCCATGGGGAGATCAAATGTTGGTGGATGTAATGGATAGCATAGGCTTCGTCTATTCTAAAGAAACAATGATAAGGGCAGGGAAGTAAAGGAGAACAAGTTTATGGTTGCAAATATTTGTGCCACCAAACACTGTTGTGAATCGTAGAGCGGAGGGCAAGATGACTTTTGCCTGTTTTTTTATTTTATTTAATTTTTATTCTTTACCCTGTATTTCTGTGGCTGTTTTTGCAATTTTGTGTTGTGGAGAGAGAGCTGGCGAGGATAAACTGGGCTTGATTCTGTCCTTCTCTCTCTCTCTCTCACACACACACACACACACACACACACACACACACACATGCACAGGTCGTTCAACTCTGAGCAAATCACTTGGCCTGTTATCTTTAATGCTGTAAGATACAGATGAGTTATTGGTTTGCATGCTTATGACAAAAAAAAAAAAAGAAAAAAAAAAGAATAAATTCAAAAAGAGAAACAAGACCCCCAAGCCTCTCTTAACCTTTTGCAATGTTTATTTCTTAGAGACAAAAAAACATCCCTTTAATCCATCCTCCATCCAGCTGCCAAAATGATTCCTGAAATACAGTTTTGACCATGGCCTGCTCCTGCCTCATAAACAACGATGGCTGCCTATGGCCACTATCAACCAAATGCGGGCTTCTCATTTGTGTTTAAAATCTTTCACAACCTGGCTCCAGTCTAAATTTCTAAGTTTATTATTTATATTGCTTCTTTACAAATGCTTCATTTCAGCCAAACTGGTCTCCATACTGTTCCATCTACACTTGGTTGCTGAAAAAATAAGTAGTTGTTTAATAAATTTTTATTAATTGAATACATTAAATCTCCAGCTTTTGCCTTAAATGTACTCACCTCTCACCATTGCCTCTTAGCATGTTTGGCTTCCTTCAGTTTAGGCTGAGTGCTACCTCCTAGATGAAGCCTTTTCAGATGATCCTGATAAATAGCATTATCCCAAATTCCCTTGTATATTTTTAATACACCTTCACATGTATTTTACACCATATCTCAGACAGGCTATAAATTCTTGAGAAGAATCATTTCATTTTTCTCTTTAGATACCCAGCACTTAGCACTATGCCTTCTTGGAACACAGTAGTTACTTAATCAATTCTTGTTTTTTAATTGGGGTTAAGTGACTTCTCCTGGGCCATTCTTATTAAGTGATTGAAAATATATGTGAGGATCCATAGTCAAGTGGAAACAGTAGATAGATGAAATAAATTTAGTATCAGGTCACTAACATAAGATATATATATATATATATTTATATGGTCTTTGCAGATCTAGAGTTAGTTACTATCATTTATTTATATATTAGAAATATTAGAGAACTACCATGATACAAGATTGAGGTTCAAATTTTACTTTTAATAATGCTTGCTGTGTAACCATGGGCAAATCACCTAGCTTCCCAGTATATCTGGCAACTCTCTAAAATTCTAAGTTACAAAATAGTTTCTAATTCGCCTTACAAGGAGAATTTTCACAATGAGTTCTTCATAATAATGATAATATAATAATAGCTAATATTTATGTACAACTTATTATGAACTATGTTAAGGGTTTAACAATTATTTATTTCATAAGATCCTCACAAGAACCCTTGTAGGTAGATATTGTTATTATCCCCATTTTATAGTTGAAGAAACTGAGTCATACAGCTATTTAAGTGATTTGCCCAGAGTTACACAGCTAGGAAGTATCAGAGGTTGAATTTGAACTAATATCTTCTTGATTCTAGACTTAGAGCTCTATTTACTGTGCCACCAAGCTGCCCCAATAGTGAAATCATAAATCAGGACTAGGAATCAATAATCAAATACTTATTTTACATGAGTATTTTTACATTTACATGCATATAGATATGGATATATATATATATATATACACACACACAGAGCAACATATCAAAGCATGTTTACATATACCCACTTAAATATGTACATGTAGATTATATAGGTGTGTTATCAACAAAAGTTTTTGAATATTTGTGAAGTGTCAGGCTCTGTGCCAGAAATGACGGTTGCAGAAATAGAAACCACAAACACTTTCTGTCTTCAAAGAACTTACATTCTACTTATATTCAAATGAGCTAATAATCATAAAATGCTTAGCCCAATGCCTCTCACACACTAAGTAATATATGTGTTAGACATTAATATTATTTAAATATTGAATTATTAAAGAGACTGAATTTATTATTAAATTATTATTGTTGAATTATCATTATTATTAAATGAATTTTGAATTGTAAATCAACATTTCTTAAGCACCTGCCATGTGCCAGGCATGGTGCTGAGGGTTTGGGAATACAAAACAAGGCAAAAGTTAGTTCTTGCTCTCAAAAAGCTTACAAGCTAATGCAATTATGAATTATTACATGTATGGAATAGAGCTGTGATTTCATTGATACTAGGTAGTGCATTGGATAGAGGACCAAGCCTGGAGACCGGAACATTGATCTTGCTGAGTTTAAATCTGGCCTCAGATACTTCTAGCTGTGTGACTGGACGATTCCCTTATCTCTGTTTGCCTCAGAGTAAATCTCATTTGTAAAATGAACCGGAGAAAGAAATGTCAAGGCACCCCAGTATTTTTGTCAAGAAAACCCTAGATGGGGTCCTGAAGAGTTGAACATGACTGGAAGACAATTGAGTCACAACAAAAAAATGTATGTAATACTTAATCTATGCCAGATATGGTGTTAAGTGCTATACAATTATTATCTTACTTTATCCTCAAAACAACATTGGAAGATAAGTGCTATTATTGTCATCCCTATTTTACATATAGAAAAACCGAAACAAACAGAAGATAAGGAATTTTTCTCAAGGTCACAAAGCTAGTAAGGGTCTAAGGTCAAATTTGAACTCAGGTGGGCCTCTGGCCTACTACTCTTCTACTCCACCTAGCCACCTCTGGTGGACATTTTCTTAAACTCATAGTGTAGAGTAGCATCATTGTGAGCTGTTACCTTCTTTTCTTTTCAGACATTTGCTTACTTACTTACTGGAGTGCTCCAAAGTTTGTCAGCTGTGCGTAAACAAGATGAGGTGTTTTCTAAATAAACAGGCCACAGGAAGAATTAAAAGTCACGCTAAAGGCAAACCTTTTAAATGATCTGTGAGAAGATAGGTTGTGGTTTGTTTGTTGGTTTGTTTTTGGTGAATAAAATAATACTTTTAGGATGCATAAGAATTTAACTTCTGGTTTGCAGGCTTCTAATTGAGGTCTAGATAGATTGGGCTAAAGGTAAGAAATGACATTTTGACATGATTAAGAAAGAAAGAGCATATTCTGGAATCTTCCCCTATTTTATTTTTTCATTATTGGTTAAATTTCATTCTTCAAACAAGTTACTCTTAGATCTCAATTTCCCCCTTTGTGGTTAGTCAGGGTTAACCTAGTCAAATGAAGGAGATGATTCAATTTAACAAATATTTATTGAGTATTTACAAAGTGCAAAATATTGTTTTAGGCCTAGGATATGTGAATTAGAAATAAATGACAAAATCTATGCTTAAGTTGTTTTCAGTAAGACAGAAAAAAGTAACTATAATTGAATACAATAAACAATTAATAAGTGTTGCTGTAGCCTGAATCTGACTCAAGCCAGTCTTGTTCTTCATGTTTGAAACTGGAATGAAATGGCACACTCACATACCATCTGATGGTTAATAAAATGAAGTTTAATTAGCCATAGCAGGGAAGCATTTGGGTATTCACTGCTCCCCTGCTTCTTTGTTGGCCCATTGGTCTGCTGGTCAGCAGCCTAGGGAGGAAGAATTCTTGCATCTTTGTGTCTTTTTGTGTTCTTCCTTTTGTGTTTAGACCAGGAAGCTATGCCAATGACCCGAGCCTTAGTCTGTTCAGCCAATTAAGTCTTGCTTCAATTCAATATTTTTTTAATAAAAAAACAGTCTAGTCTATAAGGCAGATATTGCTCCCAGAGTGCCCTATACTAGTGGTCCTCAAACTTTTTAAATAGGGGGCCAGTTCACTGTCCCTCAGACTGTTGGAGGCTGGACTATAGTAAAAACAAAAACTCACACTCTGTCTCCGCCCCTCAGCCCATTTGCCATAACTCGGTGGGCTGCATAAATGTCTTCAGTGGGCTGCGGGCCATAGTTTGAGAACCCCTGCTACCAGTGCTAAAGTCTGAGGGCATAAAGACAAAATAATTTAGACATCTCTTGTCTTGAAGAAATTGACATTCCTCTGAGAGGATTTAGCACATACATAGATAAGTAATTTGAGGAAAGTGTGAGCTCCAACAACTCTGGGGAACAGAAAAAGCTTCTTGGAGGAGATGGTACTTGGGATGAGCCCGGAAAGAAGACAAGGTTCCTTGAGAGGAAGAGATAAAAAAGGGGCATATTCCAGTCATGCAAGATGGCTTGAGTGGTGGAAGATGAACTATAGAGTCTGGAGTGTAAGCAATAATTCAGGATGAAGGGGAATAACAATTAAAATGTCTGGAAAGGTAGGCTGGAGTCAGATGGTGAAAGGCCTCAGGCTGAAGGAGAAGGCAATAGGGAACCACTGAAAGTTTTGAGCAGGAGATTGGCAGGGATAGTGCTATACTTTAACATATATATAAAAGTTAAATATGGTATACTTGGAAGTGGTCAAGGAAAATAGTATAAGAGAAGGGAACAGAGAGAGATCATCATTTCTAGGAATAATCATGGGATAGTTACATAGTACAATGGATGGAGTGTTAGGTCTGAATTCAAGAAGACTAATCTTGAGTTCAAATCTGACCTCAGATACTTACTAGTTTTGTGATTCTGGGAAAGTCATTTAACACTTTTTGGCTCTTCTGTAAAATGAATTGGAGAAGGAAATAGCAATCCACTCCAGAATCTTTGCCAAGAAAACTCCAAATGGGGTCACAAAAAGTTGGACATGCTTGAAAATATTTTTAAACAAAAACAAAGGGAGTGATCACGAAGGAGGTGGCACCTGAGCTTAACTTTGAGGGAAGAGAGTTTCAACAGGTGAATATATAGCGATTCAGAGAGAGGAATCTGGTCCTGGGGTGGGGGATGAAGTGTGCTAATGCAGGGGGATGGAGGAAGGGGAATAGTTATCCAGATAATTCTTTCCTTTTCCTTTCCTCCAAATGCTTTTATCTGAACTCCTCAGATAATTAAGATAATACTGAGAGTATTTCTTGCTTGAATTCTTCTGAATAATTGCTTTATATCCCTACCTTGAGAAAACAGTGCACCGGCCCATCTACAGTGGTTGAAAACTCTCACATTCTCTTAGAGCAACTGCCAAAGTGTTATTATTTAAAAGAGTAGGGACTTTTTGTTTAGATCAGAATGTGCTAAAAGACCATCTCATACAGTGTGAGAATGCCTGTTTTTCTTGGTAATATTTCGTTTCCTCCAAAAGGCCATTTTCTTCAACTTTCCATTGTCAGCAGATAAAAAAGACACAATTAAATCAAGGAAACCTGGCAGAGTAGATTTTGGAAAATAAAATGAATTCAGCGGCTGGACTGAACAAAGGGTAATTTATAATGCTGGAAAAACACTACTCTCCCCAGATCTAAATGCCACAGTACTCATGTTAGTACAGGATAGCCCCTCAGATCTTTGCTGGTGTTTATCTTTGAAAAAGGGCAGGGTTTCATCCATAAACCTTGAACTGTTTAGCAGACAACTGGTTACAAACATTCTTCAGTGGCGTGAACCCTGCACTGGGCATTATGAGGACGTACAACAGGAAAGAATAAACGTGATTAGTGCCCTGTTTTGTCCCTTGCTCCCACAAAAAACTTGGCTCAAAGATTTAGAATAGAAAAGTCCCTTTAGTTCATTCCTGTCAATTTACAGATAAGGAAACAGAGGTCTGAGAGATGACATCTGTGAAAATTGACAAAACTGGAATTGGAACCCAGTCCTCTTACTTCAAACCCTGAACTCTTTCCATTATGCTATTATGACTTATGGTAAGAAAAATCCACATAAATTATGGTGAGTTAAGAGGGACTTTTGGAAAAATTTTTGTGCATTCATTCTCTCCCCTCCTCCCCATAACTGGAGTTAATTTGACTATGACTATTGAAGACAAAGCCAAACTTCTAGGATTCAATGATTCAAATGCTGAAGTACTGTAGTATAGTGGTTGAAATGCTGGGTTTGGCTTCCGAATTACTCATTGCTGGCCTCTGACACCTTCTGGTTTTGTGAACCTGGACAAATCATTTAATTATGTAGCTTACTTCTCTGAGCCTCAACTTTTTTAAATTTGAAAAATGAGGGGATGAAACTAGGAGAACCTCTGATGTTGTTTTTTGGTTCTAAATCTATGATCCTCTGACTTAGCTCCTTAAGTTGTAAGCAGTTTGTTGTCTGCATGGTTGGAAATCTGATACCAGGAGTTTCTCAGCCACATGAAATCACAGATTTTCCTTGACAGATTTCTATGTAAAGTAGAAGCTACCTGTAAATGAAACAAGGTATGCACACTAAAAAAAGCTTTTTGCAGAGCATTAGGGGAGAAGAGGATCATGTTTTAACGAAAAGTAATAGTGTTTAATATTTGAAAAGTGTTTTGCTGCATGCAAGATCTTTTATGTATTTTATCTTATGTGATAGGCAGCTTGGTGGAGAAGTGGATAGAACATTGGGCCTGGAATTAGGAAGACCACATTTGGTCTCAAATATTTATTAGTTGGTCAAGAGACTTAGTTTCTATTTGTCTCAGTTTCCTTAATTGTCAAACAGGGATAATAAAAGCAATAACTGTGAAGGGTATCCAAGTATCTTCAGTAATCACCTCATAGATTAGTTCAATACACAGGTCTTTATGTCTTTATGGCAAGGGTTAAGACTAATGAACTTTTTTTTTTTTTTTTTTTTTTTTTTTGCTGAGACAATTGGGGTTAAGTGACTTTGCCCAGGATCACACAGCTAGGAAGTGTCTAATGTCTGAGACCATATTTGTACTCAGGTCCTCCTGACTTCAGGGCTGGTATTCTATCCAATGCACCACCTAGCTGCTCCATGATTAATGAAAATCTTAAAGGAAATTCAGTATGTGTACTGTAAAGGAAATTGTGCTTTTTAACTATGGAGGTAGTAGAAGGGCACAGTCATTAATATGTTTTTAGAAGGAATACAAGACATCTCAAGTAGCTAAATAACATAGTACTTAGAAAAGCTAGTGAGTCAACCATTTATTTAAGCACATAGTAGTGCCAAGCATCGTTCTAAGAGCTGGAAGACTCACAATTTTAATGATGTAAGTATTCCTTTCATTAATCAGATTGTCACTCCTCCATGAATTACTAAACAGTCTTATTGATTAAAAAAAAGAAAAAAGAGATTTACCTTTGCTAGTGGACCCCCTTCTGGGGTGGAAGCCCTTTTCATGTAGCAAGGTTGGCACTTGGAAGGCAGACCTATAATCTATTTGTGTTAGTGTTTATTCAGTCATTTTTCCAGTTGTGTGTGAGGCCAGATTTGAACTCAGGAAGATGAGTCTTCTCAATTCCAAGTCCAATGCTCTATCTACTGTGCCTTCTGGCTAGCCTATGTCTGTTCATTATTAGCCCTTTATTTCCAACTTAGTCAGTTCAGCTGAAGATTGCATTCTCTTGACAAAGCCTTTGACATCTCAGGGTCATCCTATAGCAGGATTTTCATGAAGTCAATAGCTTGATATGCAGATCAAATGTCAAATACTTTTAATCTGTCAAGTAGCAAAAAGGGCTAATATTATCTAATCTGCAAACAAATATAATCTGTTATCAATTTTCCCTGATTAAGATAAAATGGACACACCAGGCTGTCATGCTACCAATTTCTCTGTAATAATAATAATAATAGCTCTCATTTACATGTCATTTTACCAGCTAACTTCTTCACATTAAACCTCTGTGCTAGGTAGTACAAGCTTGATCATTCCTATTCTTGGATGAGGCAACTAAGAGACATGAAAAGACTTATCCAATGTCACATAACTAGTAAGAGTCAGAATTTGAACCCAAGTCATTTGACTGGAAATGAAGCACTCTTATATCCTTCTACTTCTCAGAAAAAAAGGGTTGTACTGTTTATTGAAGCATAGAAATATATCAAAAAGAGAGATCTGCATTCTCTGAATCCTAGATGAATAAATAAAAGAGTAAGATCACATTGCTGGCATATGCCACATTTTATGAATGGGCCTGTTTTATCCTCTCTATTGAGTGGGAGAAGCACATGAATAGAGTAGAATGACTTTATGGAGTCAGCCCCGATTTTAACTTCCTGTGCATTTAAAATATTAGTTTACTAAACCAGAAGTGTTTCATTAGTCCAGGATAATTCTTTAAAACATTCCCTTAAACCATTAGCTTCCAGACAGTCATTAATTCCCTGAGACATGTTCTGGGATGAGATCATTACAATAATAATTATTATAATAACTCATTTAAGTTGATATTTAGAAAAAGATTTTCATGTGTATACACACATATACAAACACATACATACATACAGAGTTTTGGTATTGTAATTTCCTGCAATAGACTCTGGAGTGACAGTTTGCTGTCTTATCCCCCAGGACTATGTAGAATGCATGGCTCTTGAAGCAGCTAATTATGATTATTTGGCTTATTTTAGGAATTTTAAACCAGGACTACCAGTAGAAATAACACAATAACAGCATAACACCAGAATATTTTCTTCTGAATTTTTAAAAATTGGAGTTTCAGAAATAAATCTATTGGCATCATGTTACTCATTTCTAAAGTGCAAGCTCTTAGAGGACAGAGTTTATAAAGTCTGACTTTGGCTCTTGTTTATAGGGATTGTTGCTGCTGCTGAATATGGTGGTTGTTGAGTCACAGCACTACCAAGGGAAAACTGCTGGGTTGGTCATAATGGAAAGAGCAGATGTTACAAGGACATGTTGTTTTTCATTTTTCTTTCTTTCTTTTTTAAAAGTAAAATTATAATTTATTAATTGGAGAAAAGTTTCTTGGTATGTTGTTATTTTTCTAACTTTGGAAAACTGAGGGTAGCAACAAAAAGGTGCACAACATAATGGGCCAGATTGAAAGGAGCAGTTGGGAAAGGCAAGTAAAATCTGGCATTTCAGTAAAAGCCATTTGGACCATGACAAAAAGGAGGAACCTGCAGTAGCAGAATCCACAACCAGTCCCTCCCACTTTTCCCTCAGCCATGATGGAATCTTTATGAGGAATACTGACTATTTGTGGAAGTCATTTAGAAATTCAGTTTCAACACGTTTAAATGCCAGAGATTTTTTTTTTTGTTGTTGTTATTGATTAAGATTTTATGCATTTTTGTCGTAACAGCTAAGAGGTCTAGGGATTAGTAGATGTCTGTGCCAGCCTGGAACTCATGTGGTACAAAGAATGCAGTCCACGGGACAGTTAAAAAAAAAAAAAAAAAAAAAGAATACACTAGGACAAAAGCCTTTTTTCCAGAACATAGTTGTACTGAAATACATAATCATTATCTTTTGCAACTCTTTTCCAAAACAATATTATTAATTCAATTTAGTTTTCTTGCTTTTATTAAGTTGGGGGCTTATGCATTTTAAATTAGTGCATTTTCATTTAAAGATTGATTCTAGCGTTCAATCTCAATTCCAGAATATATAATTGTTTTTTTTTTTTTTTTTTTAAATAGGATGCAATCTATATAAGCTTGAACAGAGACCAAATGTCTATATCAAGGCTAGTATCTGGGTAAAAATTCTTATCTGGTGTTTCTTTTCATACCATTTTTTGTGCATCTGGAATGGTAAATTACTTTGTACTATTATTTTGTTTAATAGACATTTTACTATAATGGAAGAAAATAATTACCTATCATATCATAGCAAGAAGACTGTCTCTATAACAATACACTAATGGGAGTGGGGGAGAAAAGTCTGACTCAGATCCTTCTAAATCCTTATTATTTGTTAAATACTTACCTTCAAGCCCACAAGAGATAGTTGTTTGACAGGATAACGAGTTATCTTAATGATGAGCTTTTCATTATCTTAGATATGCTTTTGCAATTTTCCTTAGTTTCTGCTCCCAGGTCAGATGACAAGTCAATAGTAGTTATAAACCTCTCAGCAATGTGATCAATACCTTTGGCTGACGTAATGTAGACCTCTGGTATAATTTACAACAAAGGATAGTATGGGCAAGCCTCAGTTTTATTACCTTCAATTCTCCAACTGAAATATTTCACTGATTTTATGACTGATGTTATTTGGAATTTTAAAATAGATGGATATTTAATAATAGCTCTGAAGCAAAAAGTCAAGTAAAAAAGGGAAAACCATTTTGAAGAACTGAGAACAATTGATGTTTCTTTTCTCTGTGTAGACTGTTTGTGTATTAACTGAGAATTAACTAAAGATCCTAAAGGCTGGGGTTGCATCTGCTATTGGTGTAAGATGGGTAAAAGGAACAATTCATCCAGATTGATCCAAATGCTAATGAAACATCTATCTTCTTATGATCTAAATACAAATACTGTAGCAAAAAGTGACACACTTTTGCAACAATTCCTCAACATAAGAAAAATAGTATTAAGCATCCATTTATAAATAGTATGGAAGAGTTCTCAAAAATGAAACATGAAAGAATGGTTCTGTGGTTCCTTTTCTCTTCCATACACATTTCCTGTAAATTAGGATTTTGCTAATTTCTCTTTTGAAAACCTAAGGAGGAGGATAGGGTGAAAAGGTATTGTTAATGATATTGAAAGAAAACAAAGATGGCAGAGGTGGAAAAAAGGAGAAAGAGGAATAGGGAGTAAGTGATCTTGTAGTGTGGGTTAATCATATGACATTTTCCCAGACCGAAGAAGATACTGCCTTCTCATTCTTATCCATCCATTTATTGGTCAGTTCCATTGTTCCTATTTTTTAAAATGATTTTGGATACACTTTCTTTCCCCTCACTTAATTCTACGAATGTTTCTTCTAGACTTGATTTCTGCTGCCTGTTTTGGCACAAAGATAGATCTAATAATCTCTTTTGAGAGGGAGACATTTAAGAGAAAACTAGGGTCATAAATGTAGAAATACAAGGAACTTTGGAGAGCATATAGTTCAACTCTTTCATCTTAAAATGAAAAACACTAGAATTTAGAAATTATTGTTACTGAGTTGCTAGAATCCTTTGAATCTAGATCTATTGCACTTTCTACTGTACCACATTCTCTCCCTTACTATATTTTGCCAGGTAAGACAAAAGGTTTAGTGACTCAAGTTAAGTGGCACTAGAGTTGAGAGTTAATACTTTCAGAGTGATAAATAGGTCAGGATGACCCGAGCTTTGTTCCAGAGCACAAAAATTTAGAAAGTGCAAAAATTTGTCAAGCATTCCTTCAGCAGGAAAAGTTGAATTACCAGATTTGGCTCACCTGATTTTATTTAAATCTTGTATTATTTCCATATTATGAATTACAAATTTGATTTGAGGGTGTGTCCCCCTCTCCCCCTCTTGCCCAGATATGTTATCTGCTGTTTGCTCTATATATTCAAATTGCTAGTTATGGATCTCATTAGTTCTTGTTTTGATAAGTTTGCTTTTAGTAAGCTTAGGGGAAATTTTGGGGAAACTCTTTAACTCTCCTACTTCTTGTGGTCTTATGTATAATACTAACTTACCTCAAAGGGCTAAATTGGGAAAATTAATTCAGCTTCACAGTTTATTGAGTAAGTTATTTGTCAATAGTTTATTTCTTATAACTATGTTGTTAAGATATCCTTTTTGCTTCCAGGACATTTGAAAAAGAGCACTGTACTAATATCTAAAACAGATTTTTTTTTTGGAGCTCATCATCTGGAATAACACATACCTCAATTTGTGACAAAAGAATACACTTCTTCATGCCTGTCACTCTTAGGATACCTTAAATATGGCCCAGAATAATTACTTTTAGGCATAATAATATACTCAATTCTATTTCCATACATACTTCTTGAAATATAAATGATAGTATAAGATTAAATGCAGTCCCCAAGTACATTTCAAGTACATTTTTTTTTTTTTTTTTTTACAAATCATTCCATCTTCTTGTACCTTGGTGAGTCACCAAAGCACTATCCGAATTAAGTACTAGATGATATATACCTGTGAGTGAAAAGTCTTCATAAGTGAGGGTTTACTTCTCAACTGAGGAAAATGTATTTGGAAGTCTACAAATGGTCAGCTTCCTTGTTTCACTTTGCTTGATTGGAAGTTTTAAATTACTAAAAAGGGGGCAACTAAAGCCTTCCCTTTTAATTTCCATTTTCCAGTGTGGCATAGAAAACACTTGGGTAGAGTTATTGGCCAAATCCCCTGCAATGTTTCAGGGCCCATAAAAGTTGGGACCTTTCAGGACAAACAATGTTTATGGAGTAATGGGCTTTCTTTTTAGGTCAGAGGGTCTCTCTGCTTAAACTATCATAGCCTTAAATTGATAGTCTGTGTAATTTAATTCATACTCTTCCTATATTAGAATGAGGATCTTGGGTGAGAACCACTGGTTCCAGAGATTTACATTCTGACCGAAATATAGTCAGTTCAGTAAGCCAGGGCAACATCCATGAAAGGGTGTCTTCATTTTGTAAAGCCATCTTTCTTCAAAGTTAAAAGTCCACATAATAGTTTGTAGGTTAAGCAAATGAATACGACTCATGAATGCAAATTCTTGTATGTAATGGCAAAACATAAAAACTGTCCAAAATGTGGATTATTTTGACTTTGTAATTCTAAAACAATTTTAAAATTCTTTTGTCATTTATGTAAATGGAGTAAGAAACTGAGTGTGGCTAGCAAGAACTAACTCCAAAGACACAGGATGTTAATCTCTTTATTTGACTCCTATGATTATATCAGAACAACAACTATAAACATACAAAGTACCATTCAGATCGGCTGCAGGTATATATGCACAGACAAGTATCAGATTCTTACAAGAATCACTTAATTTTATAGGCTGTCCCAAATACAATGTTAACTTTATTAAAGAAAGAGTTCATAAATAGTAAACATGATTTTCACATTGTAATTTCTATGAGCACGTATATACAGGTGTACGGTCCTTGTCAGTGGGTTTCACTCCTACAAGTTCTTTATGTCCCAAGTACTTTTGTAGCCAAGAAATGGATAGAGATGATATATTCCTGTCAGAGAGTCATTCTCAATTTGCAGACACTCATTGAATCTACATTATATAAAATATAATACGTACCTCTGAAGTGAAAGGTGTCTGCACTACAGAGGATCTGATGATGACTACTACCCTCATCAAAGAACTTTTGATTATAATAATTCTTGCAAGAACAGTAAAACTGTTCATTAGTTTCAGTGTAACATGTACTCCATTCTAGTTTGCTATGCTAACTAACCCTTGGCCTTAAGTGAAGGTGATGTCATGAGGGTGGGGTGTACTGGCAATCAGTGCATTTTCTTATCATTATTTACAGTCATTAAAAAAAAATCACCCCAAGATATAAATCCAAGTCTGACATACCTTTTCTGAAATGTTCACAGTGCAATATTTTGTGGCCTAACAAAACATTGTGTATGTCGTTAAAAATAAACATTTTTATAAAAATATAATACTTTATGCTTACATGGACAAAACCATTCTATACCACATGCACTATACAGTAGTAGGCACAAGATTCCACAGAACAAAACACCACAAGGGTTCATTCTAGAGCTACTGGATTCCATTCTAACTGGTCAGAACTTTAGGAACATGATTCTTAAATGTACTTTTCTGATCATAATTTGGGTAAATCTACATGCACAGTGGAAGAAATGGACCAAATGAATGAATGTTCTTGTATCACTATTTGGTGATGTCATGGAGAACAAGCCACCTGGACATCAGGGACTAAAGTTTCTAGGTTACTGACTCCTAGAATTGCCATAAACAAGGGTCACAGCAAAGCAGAATTACCAAAAATTTCAGTCAGACTTGTTCTGTTCAAGATACATACTGATTTGTTTCTGGAAATGTTTATCATTACAACTTTAAGTTTTTACTCCCACAGAATAGTCACATCCAAAATGTTCAAATCAATTAAGTCACAACTTCAACAGTATTTTTTTTTTTGAGAGCTGATGTCTAAATGACAATTGAATATGTCATTAGGACTATTTTATTTAGGAAAATAATCTAAAAGTTGTCTATACAATATGCAAACACCCTTATGAATTTATAAAAGCATTCTTTGTCATGCTGTTTTAAAATTTTGACATATATAATGCTTCCCTAAGAAAGGGAATTTACTCAATAGTCCTTTAATGAACCCTTTTGCCTAATGGGCAAAAATATCAAGATTAAGAATGAAAAATTCTAGAACCTATACAACATGAAAAGACATTCTTTGAAATACTGGACTTTTAAATAGGTAGTGTGGTCTCTATGTTTGTCTCTATGTCACAAAGACAGTTCCTCTTCTGTATTGACTATGGTCCATTAAACATTCAAAATTTGTCACTTCAATTCTCATAATGTAACTAGCAATTTAAAACCAAGCCGAGCAGTGATTTTTTGTCAACTATATACACTTTAACTTAATGGATCAGAGTTTATGTCCCAAATGTGATACAAATTTCAAACCTAGGCAGCAGCAGTTGGTCCAGATAATTTGATGAGTTAGAAAACTCCTTAGAATTGCATGGATTTAAATAACACAATATAAAATCCTTATAATAGTGCAATTTTGGGCAAAAACAACAAGCAAATGATGGTGTTTTCCCCAAGGCAGTGATAAAAAAATAACGACAGTGGATAGAACATCTGCTTTTGTTTAAACTACCACTATGGTAGCTTTCTTATACACAGAGAATTATGGGGGCAACCTTTCAGGTGTCCACCTCCCTGTCAACGTTGTCTTGGGATGACAAAAGGGAAGGGTAGGGAGCAATACATTTTACATTGACATAGGTTGCATTCACGTGAACATAATGTTCTCCAATAAATGTAGAGAATATGACTGATATCTTTGAGACCAGTTCAGAGAAAGAGGGACGCATTTCAGCTTTTGGGTGCCAGCATTTTAACATAACTTCATACCTGTTTCAAAGAGAAACCAGAGAAAGATTATTTGAAGCAACATTTTCTTAGAGATTTCCTAACCACCTCCCAACTTGAACCCCAATCACCAAAGAACTTACAGAGGATCTGGGCAGTACTCAGGTTGTAAAAGCCTCCGACCTTGCAATAAATAAACTGTTATATCAAAGGTATTAACATCAGGGTAAGGAGGTGCTCCTCTAGTCATTAGTTCCCAGAGCAGCACTCCAAAAGACCACTGGGGGAAAAATAAGAAAAAAAGAAATTCAGGTTAGAATGGTTTGAACATGCAACCTGAAATGTGAGCTAACTTACTAGATTTCAGTGATGAGAGAATGTGCGTAAATATCCAATGATACACTCTCTCCCATTTCAAGCATATTGTATTAAGAGCAGATTTTCTTTGAGGTTGAAAAATAGGATACCAATTTTATGACATGTTTGAACTGGAATCAGGCAAAGTGAACTATATGCTGTACATTTATTTGTCAGGTATTCAAAAAGTTCTAAGCCTAAACAATAATTAAAATATCACCTGTGATTAATATGATAGCACCTCTCTGGTAAATGTACCAACATGTTCCCCTTAGAATAGCTCAACAGCATCTTAGATTATTTAGTAAAAGAATAAGGCAATAAAGACTTTTTGAAAGCAATTGCAGCATTAGGATATACAATCCAATCCAAATTCTTTTAAAGATTTAGTCTAGAAAGATACAGTTACATCTATTAACTGGTATTAATGTTTTCACTTTGAGAAATTTAACTACTAAGTGTTAGCATTAATTTTAAAATTAATCATATTAGATTGAAAACAAATTCCAGAGTGGATCATAACGTATGTATTTTACAGGATTTCCCTCAAATCTGTTTCATTATCATGCACTAGAGTCTGTGTAGTTTTTTGCTTTGTTTTTGGTTTTGTTTTGTTTTGT
This sequence comes from Sminthopsis crassicaudata, assembly GCF_048593235.1. Taxonomy (NCBI): domain Eukaryota; kingdom Metazoa; phylum Chordata; class Mammalia; order Dasyuromorphia; family Dasyuridae; genus Sminthopsis; species Sminthopsis crassicaudata. Next base: position 129,636,570 of record NC_133621.1, read on the forward strand.
AGCAGTGCAAGCAATAACAGAGATATATCCTCCTCTTCACCAACTAGCTGGAAGACAGAGGGTCTTCCTGACATTAGAATGTTTGATTCTCCTGTTTCTTTAAAATTTTTTTAAAGCTTTTTATTCTCAAAATATATGCAAAGAGAGTTTTCAACATTTACCCTTGCAAAGCCTTCTCAATTTTTTCTCCCTCCCTTTCCCCCACCTTCTTCCCTAGACAGCAAGTAATCTAATCTATGTTAAACATGTAGAAGAATTACATATGCATATAATTCTTCTATATATATATTTCCACAATTATCATGTTGCACAAGAAAAATCAGATCAAAAAGGAAAAGAAAATGAGGTTAAAAAAAAAAAAACAACATGCAAGCAAACAACAAAAAAGTGAAAATGCTATGTTGTGATCTACACTCTGTCTCCATAGAGAGCTGGGTGCAGATGGCTCTCCATCCCAAAACCTTTTAAACTGGCCTGAATCACCTCACTGATGAAAAGAGCCATGCCCATCAGGATTGATCATCATATAGTCTTGTTGTTGCCATGTACAACGATCTCCTGGTTCTGCTCATTTCACTCAGCATCAGTTCATGTAAGTTTGCCCAGGACTCTCTGAAATCATCCTGCTGATCATCTCTTATAGGACAAAAATATTCCATAACACTCATATACTATAACTTATTCAGCCAATTCTTCAACTGATGGGCATTCCTTCAGTTTCCAGTTTCTGGCCACTACAAAAAGAGCTATCACAAACATTTTTGCACATACATGTCCCTTTCCCCTTTTTAAAATGATCTTTTTGGGATACAGACCCAGTACAGACACTGCTGGATCAAGGGTATTATATATCAAGTTTGATAGCCTTTTGGGCATAGTTCCATATTATTCTCCAGAATGTTTGTGATACCCCTATTTCTTAGAAGGGAGGTGAGGTAAATTCTTCCCACTTCATTGTTTTAAACAACTGTCTGGGTTCTGGCCCCAATCCCTTGGAGACATATCTCACTGCAGCGTATAGACCCTCCTTATTTTGCATCTCTGAGACTGAAAAATCTAGTAAGGAAGGGATATTCAGGAGTTTCCATGAAGAGTTTATATATATATATATATATATATATATATATATATATATATATATATATATATATATATATATATATATTTTTTTTTTTTTTTTTGCCTTGTAGGTAAAATTATACTTTATTCCAGGAAATAGATAACACTAGGGTTTTTTTCTTGCAGTTGCAAACAGTTATAAGGAAGATTATGGGGAAGGCAGGCCTGCAGGCATGCAGGCATGGTAGATCCTGTGGAACAGTTTTTCTTAATGTAATCTTTTTTTTTTTCTCAGTGCTGAAAAGTCTATTCTTTTCTACATTGGAAACTAAACAAAATTCTTATAATGTGCATAGTCAAACAAAACAAATTCTCAAATTGGGAATGTCAAAAATATGTCTCATTCTGTACACTTGAAAATCTGTTTCTTAATTAGTCATCTGGAATCCTATCTGATCATATATTGATCAGACATCTAAAGTTTTTCAGAGTTGTTTATCTTTACAACAAAGTTGTTCTTTTATAAATAGTTCTCTTAGTTATGCTTACTTAACTCTTTATCAGTTCAAAAAAATCTTCCTGGGTTTCTTTTCTCTCTAAATTATAAACATTATTTTTTCTTCTTTTCTTTTTCCCCTCTCCTCAAGTGGGGAGAATCAAATGGTGGGCACTTCATAAATGCTTATTCCCCTCCTTCTCTTTCCCCTTCCCATGTTAAGGTTAGAGCAGGATGGGAAAGTGCTAAGAGACTAATCAAAAGAAAGGGAGAATGGAAAAATTTCCCCTGTCTCTTCACTGCTATGTGCTTGGGGCCATCAGAAGTGGGGGGAAGAATTTAAATTTCCCAAAGTGCATTTCTTTTGACTCTTAAAATAACTTTTGTTTGTTTGATTGATTACTGTCTTGATGTAGTTGGATCAGGGAATGTGATAAATACAACTGTGTGGAAAGCATGAATTGGCAAAGGTATTAAAAAAGATTTCCTTGCCTATACCTGAAATCTTTCCCATTTATTATTCTGCTTTATGTTCTATATGCTTGCAGTAATCTAACAAGCTACAAAATTGTTTTCTCAACAATGGGAAATAGGAAGGGGTTGAAGGAAAAGAGATCTAATATTATGCAGAGATTTGCCCAGCTGGCAGAATGGCAGAGGGTTTCTAAGATACGCAAGAATACTCTCTTTTCCTTGGGATTTCTTGAATGTTATCTTTTAAGAGCCTGAACCTCCATCTTTCAGTTATTGCTAACTGTTTCCTGCTATTTGCTCCCATGAATAATCATGTGGGCAGCTGAATTATACCATTTTGTCTCAAAGCTTTTTTGCTGCTCCTTGGTGCTGACTTCTCTAAACACACTCACATCTCGTCCTTGACATAGCTTCTTTATGTTATAAACATAACATTATATTTATTGAAATAATACTATGCTTATTGTATTATATTGTACTGTACTGTATTATATTATATTATAAACATAACATTATATTTATTTGGGGTCCCCTGCAATGAAGAGAGAATAAAACTACAAAAGCAAAAAACCTCCCACAATCCTGGACTATCTATTATCCAAAAATATGTTCCTGGGGGCAGCTAGATAGTGCAGTGGATAGAACACCTGTCTTGAAGTCAGGAGGATCTGAGTTCATATCCAGCCTCAGACACTTAACACTTATTAAATGATCCTGGGCAAGTTACTTAACCCAGTTACCTTGCCCTCACCCAAAATACATTTTTTTTGTTTTTGTTTTTGTGACCATAAGAGTAATGGCCAAGAAGGATTTATGAGTTGAAAGAGACTATAAAAATCATCTTATCTATGCCCATCATTTAAATGGAGGCTCTCCCAAGATCACAAAGATAAGAAGCATAGCTGGGATTTGAACTCATGTCTTCTCACTCTAAATCCAGTGTTCCTAAAAACTCTATTATGCTTTGTACAGATATGAAATGAGAAGCAGACTTGGATATTTCTTACAAGTTAGTTGATTTGGGCCAGCTTTCATTTTCTTTGTTTTTCTGTTGTTCTCTTAAGCAGTTCTTGAGTGTCATGCCATGACATATACAAATTTGATTAAAATAGGGTAAAATATGATAGAATTTGAGAAATCCTAAGGCCTTGAGCCCTTTACTGGCCAATAGCCAACACTGTAGTCTAATGCACAGGGGAATCTGGAAGCTTTATTGCATGAAGTTGTATCAAATGAACTTATTGAATTTTAAAATTATGTAAAGTCATTATGCAGTTCTTTAGTACAAGCTTTTAGATGTTTAGGTTTAAAGTATTTCTTTTTCATATTTTTGCCACTCTAAATTTTTCCAATGTCAAAGCCCTGTGTGGAAACAGAAGAACACAGATGGGCTTCCCTAGAATGCCTTCATTATAAAAGAGCTGTTTCCAGATGCTAAGTTGTACAGGAAAGTCATCTCTCCAAATTCTATGGTACCCCTTTGTTAGATGCTATTCTTGGTCAGACTCAGGCTTTGAGGTGCTGGTTGGAGTTCTTTACTCTCTTCCTCTATTTCAGCTCTCAAAATTCCATGAATTTGTCTTGATGTGGCATTCTATTTACTCTCTTAGACCAGGGTCTTCTCTTTCAGACTCTGCTGTCCACCACTTATAGCAATAAACTATATATATATATATATATATATATATATATATATATATACATATATATAATATATATGTATATATATTATATATATGCATATATATATTATATATATATATATGTATATATATACTTATGTCTTCTCACTCTAAATCCAGTGTTCTTAAAACTCTATTATGCTTTGAACAAGTATGAAATGAAAAGCATCTATTTCCATCGCTACAAATTACGGATGGGCAAAAGGAATACACAAACTCAGAAACTCTAGAGGTTCTTTATTTGTTATCTGTGAGCTTGTATTTTTACATATTTTGATAACTAATTAAACATCATTGGTTTCTTTGGTTATCCTCATTTCACTCTTGCAATCCACTGCTCTACCTGGTTTCAACTCCACAGAATAAGATTCCTCATCCGGCTAAACTCATCACCTTATCACTGTGCTAACCCAATTACTGACAATCTCTCTCAGCTTTCTCTTACCTCTAATTGGAGGGTTGGAGTTTGTTAAAGTAATAAACTCCTCCCAATGCCTTCCTTTATAGAGGGCAGAAACTGGACTCTTCAGTTCACTCTTCTCAGAATCTGTTGCTCTTCCTAGTTTCAAACTCTAGAGAATACGCTTCCTTCTCCCTCTTCTGCTTTCTTTTGCATGTTGTCCCCTCCCATTAGACTATAAACTTCTGTGCAGGGACTTATCTTGCTTTGTTATTAATTGTATCACCAATGCACAGCATAGCCAGGCACATAGTAGGTGCCAAATTATATTTAAAAACATTATTTGGAGAAAAGGTCCATATATTTCACCAGATTACCAAAGGGATTCATAACACAACAAAACCTAAGAATCCTTGCTGAAGACTCATTTGGCAAATACTCTTTTTTAAGTTGTCATGATGCTTTAAAAATTTCCCAAATTTTAAATATGGTTATTTTGTGCAACAATTTTTTAAGAGAATACTAATATATTTGTTTTTCTTTCAGTAGACATAGTGCAATCTTCAGTACAAGGACATTTTATTTTAAGAGTTCAGATTCTACTTGGAAGCAAGCTATATTAAGCAATGCAATTCTATTTAATTTGCAATTTTTGGTGTATTTCATTAGTAGTTAAAATCACAGTTTTTATAATGAATGGCAGCATCTTAGAACTGTGGCTAATAGTAACACGAAGAGGTTAAGTCACTTGCTAAAAATTCAGCAATAAATCTGAATTCAGGCTGGGATTAAAAATTCAAGAATTCTTGATCCTAAGTCTTTGTTTGGTCTACCAGGCTTTATGATAATATGCTATTTCTTGAGTCAAAGAGATCAAAGTGCTTCATAGAAAACTCAAGAATCTACCAGGTCATATTTCTCCCACTGGACATATGCCAGAATAAAAAAAAATAAATGAGCATAAATCAGGATGTGCAGGGCATCATTGTATGGAGCAGAATGCCCAGAAAGTCTGTTTTTGCCTAGCAACCTTGCTAGGCTACTTGCAGTCAAGGATGTATATGTGGAGATAATAAAGGCATTAGCTACATTTCTAAATATTTAATAAAATAAACCTGAATTAGGTAAGAGGAAGTAAAGGAGCCAATAGCATTCAATTATTCTCTCACATTCTACTTGCAGATAGAAAACCTATTTATGAATAAAAATGATGATGATGATAATATCAAGGGTAGCAAGACTGTATAAAGTCCTTTAAGGTTTGCAAAGTGCTTTATATATGTTATCTCTTTTAATTCTCATAAACATGTGGGAGGCAGTTGCTATTTTTATCCCCATTTTACTGATGAGAGAACTGAGGCTAACTGCTTAAAGGATTTGCCTAGGATTACATAGCAAGTAAACATTTGAGCCTGGGTTTGAATTCATGTTTTTCTGACCACTTCTGGTGCTTTATCCATTTAGATCTTGACCAGGTTAAAAAAAATTCTTAAAAAACCTTTTAGGAGCTTTTAGATCTAATCTGATCTAATCAGGATGAACAAAGCTGGTCCCAAATGGGAATTAGTTATTTCTGCTTGCTTTCAAAATCATCATAGCAACATTTTCCAAATCTGAACATCAGAATCTTCTAATAACTCAAAAGTTCTTTTCAATGTGTTTAACTACAAATATGGACATCTGCATTATCATAAGCTCTCTTTCAGATGTACTGACACTTCAGTTGCTTTTGCATTCACCTACATGGTATTAGCAAGGCCTAACTGGCAGTTAGTTGGCTCAGTAAACCTAGGATCAGGAAGATCTGAGTTAAAAATCTGATCTCAAGACATTTACTGCCTGTGTAATCCTGGGCAATTCACTTAACCTCTGTTTGTCTCAGTTTCCTTAACTGTAAAACAGGCATAATAATAATATCTCTCTCTCTCAGGGTTATATGTGAGGATCAAATAGGACAATATTTGTAAAACACTTAACACAGTCCTTGGCATATAGCAGGCACTTAATTAATGTTTCTTTCCTTTCTTTCCTTCTTTCTAAGTAATCATTTGTAGTACTTACCTGCTAATGAGTTAGTTTTTGGAAATGAACCATAAAATACACATAGCATAAGCAAACACATGCTACAGAAATAATACAATTCAACATGCAAATGCTTGGTTTGCAAGGGAAGGTTTAAACCTTATGCTAATTTGCATGTGTATCACTGATCTATCAAAACCTTAGGGTATTTATTATATTACTTATGGTGTATTCTTCCTTATAGTATGAAATATGACCAATAATTATTCTGATAGTGACATTTTAAAATATTATTTTCTCTGAGTGTCTTTCAGTAGCAGAGAGGAACAAGAATGAATTTAGAATTAAATTAAATTCAACAATGACTTTTTAAACACCTACCATATGTACTTCACTATTACATGTAGTGGAATGAATCAAAATCACACCCATAAATTTATTTCTAACAATGTATCTCTATTCTTATTTTAAACTCAAATTTACAATTTGAGTTCTTATTTAACAGAACAACAATCAAGTCCAATAGAGTTACCAAGGTATTAGAACATATAATATGAATTTCATAAGAAATACAGTATAATCAGGTTAGATAGAATGTGTACATTACCACATCTGACTTTGTAGTAAACTTCTGAGTTTGCAAACTTTCTAAAGCCATCCACTTCACTGGCAGTTTTGCTCCTGTTTTATTGTGTACACTGTAATATTCTTTATCATACATATCTCTGGCAAGTCCAAAATCAGCAACCTTGACAGTGAATTTTTCATCCAGCCTACAGAAATGACAAAAATTATTATCTATAATGGTGAAAATGGATTTATAGTGATACTGAATAGTCTCTGGATTATAATAAGTAGCTTTTGCCTTTGAAATCTATGACTTTTGGAATGAGCTTTTCATATCTGGCATCTATTTACTAGCACTAAATTAAAATGGAAGTCTTGAGTAAGTACATATGACATTGGTATTACAAATCCATAAATGGATTGACCCTGCCACCTCTATGACAGTACTCATTACATGGAGCCAAGAAAATCCCTTTGCTGCTGCTTAGATGTTGACATGGCATGGAATCGTATCTTGTGCTGTTTTACACTTTGGCACATCAACTTTTGACACAAACCATGATTAATTCTCATAGGTCATTTTTAATTAATACTAAGATCTAGAGTTAAGGTTAAAGGGGCACATTACATTGCAATAGGTATAGTCTATGCCATCTTATATTATTCTCAATTTGGCCAAGGACCAATCTGTTTAGTACAGAGAGAACATATCATTCCTCTTTCCTAGTAAAGGATTATAATACATTATATAAGTACACAAGAAAAATATCAAGTTTCCATAAAAATTAATTCCAAATATCTAGGGTGTGTTACTTAAAAAAAGGCTTTAATCCATTCCATTTGCAGTAAAACCAAGGTTGGCAATTAAAAAACAACTAATTCATTCATACCATATATCATGAATCAGTGCAATAAAATGGGAAACTATTGAATCAATCACTAACTGTTGACCTTTGCATTATACAGCTTAGGCAGCCAGACACAAATAAAGTTCGTTGTATATTCATTCCTAAATACCATTTTTGGTAGGACTGAGCCAGTCCAAGTCCAAATCAAGTCTTGAGCAGTCTCAGTGAAATGGTATCTGCCTACTATTCCTCCCTCTTTTTATAATGCAGAATGCTGAAGATCAGGTTCCTTTCTGTAAGCTAATGTAGCATAAAACCACAACATTAGGGGCTACTGGTGGGAAGGACCAAGAAAAGCAAGTGCCTATAACAGCTGTTCAAGACCCCCTCCAGAGAGTCTTTTTTAAAATTCTGGTGGATAAATCCTGAAAGTTCCACCCACATTCTTATAACACGATGCTTATACATCAATTGAAACTGTAACTATAATAAAGGACCTTTTACATAATGGCAACAAAATGCTTACAGTCACAAAATGTAGGGAGAAAATCACCACCACATTTCTCCTTGTTTCACTTAATCTCTAAATAATTTGGAACATACAGATGGAACATTTTATACTTACATACAATTTCTTGCAGCTAAGTCTCTGTGGACAAACTTTTTGCTTGCGAGGTATTTCATGCCTTTTGCTACTTGAAGACCAAAACCAATAAGATCTTTCACTGTTGGGTTCTATAATACATAGGACACAATTAAAGGATAAATCAACTTAAATTCTGATCTCAAGCGTTTTGAACTTTTTTTTGGTAGCAATTATTATTGTTTTTGCATGGGTACAAAACAATTTGCACCACTTGTAATCTAAAATTATTTCCTAATGAGCAAGATAAGTTAACATAAAGAAAAATTGACTCTTAAAACTAAATTGCATGGAGGCAGAGGATTTTGGATTCCTTAGTTTGCTTGAGTAGGGTGAAATGAGGTAGGTAACCTAAAAATTTACTGGCTAAGGTGACAGGAAAAGATAATGATAAATGTTAGAGGGGAAGTAGGAAAACTGGGATACTATCGCATTGTTGGGGGAGTTGTGAAATGATTCAACCATTCTGGAGAGCAATTTGGAACTATGCCCAAAGGGCTATAACACTGTGCATACTCTTTGATCCATTAATGTCTCTACTGGGTTTGTATCCCAAAGAGATCACACAAGAGGGCAAAAGACTCACATGTGCAAAAATGTAGTAGTCCATTTTTGTAGTGGCAAGAAATTGAGTGGATTTCTGCCAGCTGGGGAATAGCTGAATAAGTTATGGTATATGACTGCAATGGAATATTATTGTTCTGTAAGAAATGATGATCAGGCTGATTTTAGAAAGACTTACATAAATTGATGCTAAGTGAAGTGAGCAGAATCTAGAGAATAATGTAGATGTAACAAGATTATGTAATAATAGACTGATAGATTTGGCTCTTTTCAACAATGAGGTAATTCAAGGAGATTCCAATAGACTTGTGCTAGAAAGTGTCATCCAGATCCAGAGAGAGAACTATGGAGACTGGATCAAAGCATGTATTTTCACCTATTTTGGTTGTTCTCGTTTGCTTGGTTTTTTTTTTTTTTTTTTTTTAATTTCTCATATTTTTCCCTTTTGATCTGATTTTTTATGTGTAGCATGACAAATATGGAAATATGTTTAGAATAATTGCATATGTTTAGCCTATAGTAGGTTTCTTTGCTGTCTTGGGGAGGTGAAAGGAAGAGGAGAGGGAGAGAAATTTGGAACACAAGATTTTGCAAAGATTAATGTTGAAAGCTACCTTTGTGTGTATTTAGAAAAATAAAATACTATTAACCTCCCCCCCCCAAGTCACGAACTAAAAAGATGAATACAACTAAATGCTACAACAGAAAGACCAAACACACTAGTAGGTCATGATCAGAAAAGGTTGCTCCTTTGAAAATATAATTAATTTTGTAAGTTTTAAACAGGAAGGTGGGCTTTGCAATAATGCTTGCAACCTCTAGTCAAAAATAGTCCTTTTTTTTTTTTTCAGGATCAGTGTAGAGCAATCAGTAATGCATGAAATGTCCTATGTACAAGATAATCATCAGAAGCACAATCTTTGAAAATAAAAAAAAATCACAATTTTAAATGAAAATTCATTCACAGTAAGTTTTCATAGAACCATCATGAACTCAACTCTGTTATAAACACTGGAGATTAACTTTTGTCTTCAGAGTATCATGCTTATCATATTGGGGGTGAATTACCTTGTCAAAGTAAATACAAAGAATTAATCACTCATGGCTTTGGCAGGGTACCAAAAGACATCCTTGCTGCTTGAGATGGGAATCTACCTTATTTACTGAAACATTTGAAAGCCAGAGGCTAGACATTATCCTCTTGCCTGACTACAGGATCTTCTCTAACACCAGCACTTTGATTTCCTTGGAATCAAATTTCATTTTATTAAACCATGCTAATAAATTTATGGCTTTTATTTGTAATTGAAGTGGATGAAGAGTAAAGCTCTTCTGGTGCTAGAATCTTACCTAGAAAGTTGACAGGAGAGGCCAAGGAAGTGAATCTACACTTAATTCCATGGATGCTTAAAGACTTTCAACTTTTGAAACTTGCTGGGGTTTAGTGAGTCTATTAGAATGGATGCTTTTTGAGAGTAGGAATTATTTTTTTCTCTGTATTTACATTCATATTTAAGTATGCCTAGCACTGTCCTGGAGAGTTGGCTGACTAGTAAGCCCGAATTTTCTAGCGATTGTGTCTTACGGTCTATTGTCTCATTATTATCATGGGTTCAATTATAATCTTTATGGTAAAATACTACATTCTATTCCTTACATATTTTTGGTACATAATGCTTTACGTATTGTCTTCCTCATTAGACCACGAACTCCTTAAAAGTGGGGATTGTTCTTGTCTTTCTTTGTATCCTCAGCACTTAGCACATGTCTACATATAGTAGGTGCTTAATAAATGTTTGTTACTCATTTGACTCTATGTAGATAGCTCTTAAATGTAGGCACCTAGCATAAACCTCTACTACTAGACTAGATTCCATTCCTGCTGGACATTTTCTTCTGGATGTCTTGTTTGTATCTCAAACTCAATTTCTCCAAAAGGAACTGATAAACTTCTCCTCTTATCCTTCCCTCTCACCACAAATTGCTCAGTCACCCAAGTTTATAACATTGGAGTCATTTTAAACTTTCTCCTTTATGTCATTGTTCCTAAACATCATATCCAGTTGACAAATCCAAGTAATTTTATTTGGCCACAATATTTGAGGAAGGAAAGAATACTGAAATTGGGGGGGGGGTCTAAAAAGACTTCATATAAGAGGTGCACTTGTTGAACCCAGAAAGAAGCTAGAGATTCTAAGGGGGCAAATGAAAGGAGGGAATAAATTAAACACCTGTGGAACAGGCTGTATGGAGACATGGAATTGAGAGATGAGTGTAGAGTTGGGGAAATAGCTACTATGGCTAAAAGACAAAGTGAGTCTCTTCATATCTCAGATCAGGTATAGCTTCTTCGGGGAAGTTTATCTTTTCAGATTACTCAGATTGTAAGTATTTTCTCTTCAAATAGCCACATATTTCTCCACCAGGAGTTTGGACTCTTTCTGGGTGTCCCTATCCTAATAAGCATATTTTCACTTTATCTCCAAAGTACTTCCTATTCTTCTCCTCCCCTTCCACTATGGAATTACTCCTTGATTTTCAATATCCTTTTATATGTAGTCTTCCTCCATTAGAATATAAACTCTTTGAGGACAGGAATTGTTTTGCATTTGCATCCCCAGCATCTTGAAGAGAAGAGGGTTCAGGACATAGTAAGTCCTTAATGTCTGTCTGTCTGCTCTCTTTGTCTCTTTTTCTATCTGTAATATGCATATATTCTGTATTTATTAGTAGAATTAGTAGAATATAAGATACTTGATAAAAAATTGAAGAAATTTTTGAATCTGACCTATTTTGATAGTTTCTGCAGGAAGCTAATTCAAGTAAAATACTTACATGAGTCTCATTTCTTATGAAGTTTCGAAGATCTCCATGTTTCATGTATGGCAAGACCACCAATGGAGACCCTTCACTACGAAGGCAGATTCCCAAAAGTGAGAGGACATTGGGGTGACTAAAATCTTTCATGATAATACCTTCAGTCAGAAATTGGGAAACCTCTCCAATGTCAGTAATTCCTGTGAAATTCAGTGGTAGAAAATAATATCAAATTTCATTGTGGAATAATTCATTAACCAATCAACAACCAACCAATAAACAAGTATTAATTAAATTCCTATTATATGCCCATATATATATATATAAAATAAAATGCCCAAAATACACGATTTGTTAGTAACATATAATATAACATTATATACATATTTAAAATAAAAACAAGAAAATTTTGATGGGAAAGGTACTTGCAATTTGGGGAATCAGGATTCAATATATATATGTAAGACAAATATTTTTTCAGAATTAGAAAAATCAATGGAAATTTAAAGCTATTCTATTTCCTGAATGTCCATCCAAATATAAATGACATAATTCCTATTATCCACATTGCAATGGTATAGTTTCTCCTCTGCAAATGAACAAACAGAATTCATTTTTCAGGTTTTTTACCTACAGGAAAGAATCTAGTCAAACTGAGGAGCATTTGTCAAGCACCTACTATATACCAAACACTTAACCTAAGTCCTGACACATCTAACTAAACTAATAGGAAACAGTGCTGAGGACCCATTAATTTGATATGCTTGGATGTCACACTAATATTTTGTCATACTAATATTTTACAGAATGAAATATTTGCTATAGTATTTAGCTTTTGTGCAGACTGTATGATTTTGTATTTATGGATCCAAAGAATATTACCATAGGGTTAAATGAACAACTCTGCCACTATTTTACAGATTTGGAAAGTAGGACTCAGAAAAAATTGAGTAGAGTCTTCTCAAAGTCCCAGAGCAGGTCAGTGCCAGAGCAAAGAGAAGAATATTTTCTGATTCCAGTGATATGCTGAGTATATTAGGCATGTTATGTTTCTTGATACAAGCTATAATAAGAAACATATTGAAGAATGCATCATTTGCTTTTTTTTAGTTTTTGTATAGAGCAAAACGTGGTTTATCTTCAGGTCATACTTTTAACAATTTAGCATACAGAATGTAATCAAGAATCTTAAAAACCAAGAATAAAAGATCCAAGAAGTAAAGAAACTGGAAAGAAAAACAAAACAAAAGACAAAACTTTTTGTCCACCTGAAATACAAATTTGAAGCTAAAACTTCATTAAGACTTCTTTGAAGCTCTGACTCTGTCATAAAACCTGTTCAATGGAGCTTTTGTGTAGATGGTACTCAGTCCAACATTCATCACTGATTCCCTTTAATTTATATATAATTCTAACCTTGCTTATCTTATTTCTTAGACCATAACAGAAGAGCAACTATAAGAATGAGACTATAACCAACAGAAATAAATGCTGATCAGCTAAATACAAGGGAAGAAATGGAAAACCTACCACATTGCAGTGTAACATAATAATTAATTATCATTGTTTTGGTTTTGGAGGCAGATAGGTAGCTCAGGGCAGTAGAGAGGTTGGAATCAGGAAGACCTGAGTTCAAATTTAACTTTAAATACTTACTAGCTGTATGACCCTGGGCAAGTCACTTAATCTTGTTTGCCCAAATTTACTGGAGAAGGAAATGGCAAATCACTCTAGTATCTTTGTCAAGAAAACCCCATTGACAGTACTGACAGACTATGGCCCTCAGGCTCATGGAAAGTCAGACATGACTGGACAACAGTAACAACAACAATTTTGATTCTGAGTTATCAAGAAAAAAATTACATAATATTCTATATATCCTATTTACAGACATGTAGAATTATGCAACATTTTAGGACTGTCTCAGTCAATAACAATTAAAATACAATGGGCATTTCAATGAGTAAGTTTCAATTAGAAAAAAATAATTGTAAAAATATCTTTTATCTATGTTGTATTTTATGGTTTAAAAAATTAAAAACATATTACTTTACTTGATTGTCAAAATAATTCATTGAGGTAGGTAGTGTAAGCATCAATATTATCTCTATTTTACAAATGGAAGAGTTAAGATTCAGAGAGATTTATGGCTTTCCCAAAGTCATGTAGCTTGAAAATGATAGACACTGGACTCAAGTAATTTCTCCTATTTTTAAGTCTAATCTTTGTATGAAACCTCAATTTACACGGCATACTTATTTTCCTTAGATGTTTGTAATTAGTTGGTACTGTATTATTTTTAAATTTTCTGTTGGCGTACTTTCCTTTCTTTATCTTATTTCTTTTCTCTCTTTTTTAATAGGAGGTTTTTTATTGCTTTAATGCTTGAGGATGAAATGAGTCATTTTTATTTTATGTGCCAACATGTTTCCAATAGTTTCCAAAAATCATCATTTGCAAAACAAACGTCATCTGCCAGACTTAGCCAAATTATACTCATCTCCTTTCACCTACACCCTTTTTTATCAGTGGTATAAGGATAATTGTTTAAGGAAAACATTTTATTGACAGTCCAACTTGAACATATTTTCAGGATTAGACCCATGAATTTCAATAGCAACAGCTTATTTCTATAAGAGAAAATGTAAATTAATTTTTTATTTAATTATCTACAATTTGACAGTTTTTAGAGTCAGTATGCAATAGTGGAAAAAACTGGCCTCAGAGTTAAGAAGTTCTGGATTCCACCTTTTTCTGACACATGTAGGCTGCCTCCTCTGATATTAACTGTGGACAAGCTACTTTATATTTCACTAAACCAACATGTCTCAGAGATATAAGCTACAGAGCAGGTGTTGCTATCTATTGGTAGATAGATTTTCCTTACTGAGAATTTGTTTCCTCAAACAATATTATTATAAGTTTAGTCCAACAAAAAGGAAAAAATGTTCTCTTATTTGATAAATCTTGACAGAAGTACTATTCTACAATTCTTACTATTCAAGGACTTCACAGCACAATGAATCTTCTTGTCATCATTATCCAATAAGGTCCCATGATACACACATCCAAAATGCCCTATGAGAAGAATAAAGAAGATTATTTTTTTTTTACTGTACTATTTCCCAATAATCAGCAATCACTAATTAACACCTTTTATGAGCCCCATTGATTTCAAATTCCTTGGTTGCAAATTTATATAGTATAGACTTTGATTAATGAAATGATTTAAGGAATATATGGTAAAAGCCATGTTGCTTTTTTCTTTTTTGTAAATGTAATACATATATATATATATATAAATTAATAAATTTTTGAGTAACTGAATAAGTATATATATATATGTATATATATATAAATATATATTACAAATTATTTAAAAGACACTATACATGTTCTTGATGGTGCCTAAAAAAGGATGTGGAACAATTATGTTATGAGAATGATGTATGATTAATAGACAGTTGAAGTGCTACAAGAACAGAGGGAAGGTTTCCAATGCTTTACTTTTTTTTTTTCTTTTTTTTTTTTGTGTGGAAGAATCACAGAAAGATTTGAACAAGAATTCTTCTAAAGGAGATAGGATCGTTCCACAATCTGAAGAAGTGGAGGGATGATGATTATTGAGATATCGATGAGATCATGGCCCTTTGATATTTATATGTATGTATATATGTGTATATCATGTACACATAAATAACATAATATGATCTTTATGGTCAGCGCTGATAGGCCTAATACCTAAATTATACATGAACCATGTTATTGTGGTTATTCAGTCATTTCAGTCATGTCTGACTCTTTGTGATCCCATTTGGAGACTTCTTGGCAAAGGAATAGTTGCCATTTCCTTCTCCAGCTCATTTTGCAGATGAAGAAACTCAGGGTTAAGTGACTTGTCCAGGGTCACACAGCTAGTAAGAGGTAGAGTTGGATTTGAGCCTGGGAAGATGAGTCTTCCTGATTCCAAGGTCAGTGCTCTATTCCCTGTGCCACTTAAACCATTATTGTTTGGAATTAGGTTTCAGGAATATGAATAAATTTATAAGTTTGTATAATACTGAAACATTTTCATTCTATAGGATCTATTATATAATATAATTTTCTTATTCTGGATTGGTTTAATTTTGTTCCATTCAGCATGACTCAATTCAACAAATTTATTTATACCTACTAGTATCTAGCATTATGTTAAGTGCCATAGAAGGGAGCTTCAATCTTATTTACTTTAATATAAGGTAACATAGATGTGAATAAGAGAGAGGTAAACAATATGTGATGTAAGGTTTGAGGGGAATCAAAGATATTACCATGGAGGGGAATCAAGGAATGTGTCTTGGAAAAGGTATCATACATACTGGACTTTGAGAAAAGATATAGACAGGGAAAAATGGAGGACATCTGGAACTTAGTAATCTGGAGGAAGCCTAGAATATGTTGAAGTGGCAAAATATGAAGTAAAGCTGGGCAAAAGATTTAAATGGCAAGCTAAGGGAATTGGATTTTAGATAATAGGGAACCATTGAAATACAGTTTTCTGTATTTCAGTATTTTCTGTATTTTTTTTAGCTTTTAAAGCCCTATACAACCTGGCCTCAAACTCCCTTTTCAGGCTTATTGCACATTATTCCCATTCCCACACTCTGTAACCCTGTTCAACTCATTTGGCTCTCTCTTAATTCTTCACACGGAATTCCTCCTTCTTCCCTTTGTTGTGCCTCTGTCCTGGCTTTCCTCAGTGTCTGGAATATGTTCCCTCCTATATCTTCATTTTACAGCATTCCTCTCTTTCTTCAAGATATAGCTCAAGCGTCATCTTCTACATGACACTTTTCCTGATCTCTGCAACTGCTTAATACCCTCCGTTTCAAACTACCTTTCAGTTAATTAGTTTATATTTATTCTCTTTATGTTTATTCTGGGTCTACTTATTTATCAATTTCTTGTCTTCCCTGTTCAAAAATAAGTTCTGTATAAATAGGTTCTTTTTTTTTTATATTTGTTTTTGTATCTGTGGCACAGCACAGTGCTTGAATGGCTGATTGAAGAGATCTTATTTAGAGAAATTATATAATCAGATCTGTTCATACAAAGAAGATTATTATATGGAGAGTGAAAGCATGAAGACTTAAGAAAACTAGATGAATGAATGTCATAAAGCAAACTTCTATTCTTTTAATGAACAGAACCAGAATCACCAAAATAGTATTATTAAACATACCTTTTGAGAAGGAAAGGATATAAGAGACTAGTTTTTTGGAACAAGGATTTCTACCAATTATTCACCATTGACTACATAATTTAGGTTGGCAGGGGTTGCAAGTCATTAGCCCAAAGTAGACTTACTTTAGATTCATTTCACTAAGTTCCAACTCACTCTAAGCAAATTGCTTTCCAAGTGGCAGTCATGTAGGCAATTTCATCATAGGTGCCAAGTGTCTGACTGTTTAATCAATGATTTTAGGATTAAGTCTCAGGCAAGTGGCAGAATGAGAAAGTCCAGCCTGTTTATCCAAAGGACCCCTATCAATCTAGTTCTATTCAGGGAAAATAGAGACTAGTCCATTTGCTTTAACCTTTTGCATTTAACTGTTGAGGAAACAAGTAGAAGGAGGTTAAATGAGGTATATAAGTGCTGTGGTAACTTATGATAATGAATATCACTTGATCTCCCCGAGCTTTAGTTTATACATCTGTAAAATGAATGAGGGAAAGATTGGACTATGTGGACTCAGAATCAGGTCCCTTCCAGTTCTAGATCTGATATGGGATTTGTTTAAGTTCACACAGGTAGTATGTGATCCATTTGGGAAAAAAATACTCTTTCTTCTATACTACTCTGCCCCTAGATAGCCAACTCACCATCTTGGAGTCTCAAGTTAATATCCAAGGCTATAAAGTGCAGATGGCATGCTGATTTGCATCAGTGAGGATGTTTCCATACTGATAAAACCACAGGTCCAGACCCCTCCCCCCAGAAAAAACTTCCCCAAACTCCAGTGTAATCACAATAATAATAGGCACATACAGTGGGTGGAAAGAGTGCTGGACTTGAACTTGGGTCAGACAGAGATTTAATACTTGCCTCTGACTAGTTTTATAATCCTGGTCAAATTGCTTACTCACTAATTCTCAGTATCCTCATCTGTAAAATGGACATTATGGAGGTACTAGGTGTGTGTTGCAGTGTCTTCCTGAAAGAATTCAGACTCAGACTGTCTCCAAAGCAAGCAAAGGCATATATTTGGGGTAATGCTTTCTCCTTAGCAGAGGCAGTAGCTTAGCCTGGCTGAAAGTGGTTCCTTTAAAGATCAAGAATGCCTAGGACTGGCTGATGAAAAGGCAGAATGCCACTATAGGGAAAAGACAAAAAAGGACTCCGTACAGTGCACTTGTGATTTCCCAAAGGACATCACGGCCCCTATCTAAGTGGGGGAGGGGCAGGGAACCATAATAGTAATTATATATTAATGAGCTTAGAGTCACTAAAAGGTATGAAGAATTAGCTAGGTGCAGGCAGAGGCGCCATTTTAGGGAATGTCCCTTCTGTGATTTATGGCCAATATCCTGTTTAAGCTGTACAGCCCTTGGTCAGCTCATTTCCCTGTGTTCCTGTGAGGCTCATGTGAGCATGTTTATCTCTTAGAGTAGAAAGATTTTTGCTGATCCCATCAGTCATAATACTTGTATGTCCTGCCTGACAGGACTATTGTATATCTCACACATACATATAAGGATATATCAACATACAAAGTAGCACATGTTATATACATATGTATACAGGGCAAATATGCCCATAAGTATATCCATCTATCTGAGCATATAAGTATACACATATATGTTTACATAAATATATACAAATACAAGCGGTTATCTGGTGTAGGACTTGGAATCAGGAAATCCTGAGAGCCTGTCTAGCTTTATACGCTTACTAGCTACAAGATCCTGGATAGGTATCTTAACTTCAGTTTCCTCATATGCAAAATCGGGATAATAATAGCACCTACTTCCCAGTGTTGTGTGGATCAAATGAGATAATACTTGAAAAGAGCATTGTAAACCTTATAGCATGGTTTATAAGTGCTATTATTATCATGTAAAAATCTGTTATCATTTAATGTTTGTTATAAGGACCAAATTCCATAAAAATACAATTGTGAAGTGCTATACAAATGTGATCTATTATTATTAACACAGTCTGTCTTTATATGGCAAAAGGAAAGGGAATACAATGAATTGAAGAATGAGAGAGAATTCTCTCTGGTCACAAGTTTTCCCCTCTTTCCTCCTCAAGAACCCCTCAAATGAGAATTTGACCTAGTGTTCATTTAAGGTAAGTTATCTCATCAGCTTATTTATCAGGAATACAACAAAATATTCTTTATGCCTTTTCCAGAGAAAAGGTTTCAAGATTTAATTTTGGATTGAGATAAAAGATTTGAGAGAGAAAAAGGAATCTGGAATATACTTTCTACCTATATCTTCTTTTCCTGGGTGTTTTATTTTCTTGCAAAACATTCTCAACTGTTATTTATGCTAGCTGTTACTGCTATCCAGAAAGACTGCCTTATTATTAATACTCGCTTCTCCTTTGTGTAAAGGAATTAAAGTGCATTGGAAAGTGATATATGTTGCTCAAGGTCAAGATAATGCTATAAATTACCATTCCTAAGAATGCTGACATGAGGTGCTGTGAACTAGGGCTTTAGAAAGAGTTAGTCACTGTTTTCCATGTAAAGAGACATTGGAGGGTGACATCAGTGAAAATGGTTGCAATTAAAAGCAGTAAAAAATTCCATAAAAATGTTCTTGTCATTATTAAAAAGGGTGATAGAGGAATGTGATTTATTTCTGCCTGCTTTGGAGATGACCATATTACAGCAGTAATAGAAGGACCACATCTCAGGAGATTTGATTTCCAACATGGTATGTATGCAGAATGGAAAACAAAAGCTTTTATCATTTTTTTTGTTCTTTACATTACTTTTGTTATACATATATATGCTTACTTATTTGCTGAAACAGAACATAAAAAACTTCTATAGAAAACTAACAAAATCAGAGAATACTTGCCTCTTCCTATGATTTCATTGAAATGCACAATTAGGCTGTTTGGCCCAATAACCACATGTTGAACGGCTTGGACCAGGTCTGGATTTAAGGCGCTGATATCAATGTGGACATGATTCTGAAGCAGAGGACTGGATATATCTGAATCTGCACTGGTTAGGATGGGGGACAAATCTGTCAGAGGATAATGAGCTTGTCTGCAGGATCCATTCTGAGAAGAATTTGGAAACTGATCTGCAAAAGGAACCTACATTATTAGTATATGTTTAAAAGACAATAAAAAAACTTATTTATTAGAATCAAAGAGATATGGAGATAGTCTAAAATAGTACAAAGTTTGAATTGTACAATTAAATATATTCAGCTTCATTCCTTTTAAGCATTTATAGTTTATTTTAACTTAAAAGAATTGATTCTGCCAAGACAAGATCCCTATATCTGATTCAATGAATAGATAAGAAGGCTTTGAGATCAGGAAATCAATTGTATTTAAATATCTTCTCAAAGTTTGTTCTCTTAAATAGGTTAACTATTTGGAAATCTTGGGAAAATACTATTAATTTGTTTAGAAAAAAACAACTCACAGAATTTTGTGAGGTTTTAATGAAGTTATACCTTGGTTTTAGGATCTTGGCCAAATCACTTACACTCTGAGCCTTTAGTATCCTGTTCAACAAAAAGGACACAAGCCCTCTAGGTCCTACCTTATAATAGGGCTATTGTGAAAAAATAAAATTTAGCCTGTTTTCTTTCTCAATGACCATGGATCCAAGCTAGAAAGAATGTCAAGTCATCTGATCCAGTTCCCTCTCTTACTTGTGGGGAAACTGAGTTCAGGGCAGTAGAGTGATTTTGTCACCCAAGTAGTAAACAAAAGAGGTAGAATATGAACCTATATCCTTTGACTCCAGAACTCAGGCTCATCTAGTTCTCACACCATTTCCTTGGAATATGTATCTCAAATTGGTGGAAAATGAATCAAAGAGTTTTATTAGATGTTACTACTATATTGAGAAATTCTAATAATAATATACACATTATACATGCAAACACAGTTGTGAAATTTTCTTGTCTTGCAAAAGTGTAGCTCATACAAAGGAAAAAGAAAAACAGCTTTTGGTTAAACCATTATTTTTTTTAATAGAATCAAATCCATGGGAATGTAAACCCCCCAGAAATAGAGGGGGATGGGAAGGAGAAAGAGAAAGGAGAGAGAGAGAGAGAGAGAGAGAGAGAGAGAGAGAGAGAGAGAGAGAGAGAGAGAGAGAGAGAAGGAAAAAGGAAAAGGAAGAGAAAAGGAAGAGTGAATTCTATTGGAATGAATCTAATATATCCATACATTTGGGAATGCCCTGCCTCAGTGGTGGTTCTTCCATTATGAGATTCAGGGTCAATGTTAGAAAAAGAGAGACAAGTTAGAATTGCCTCTGTCTGCACTGTCAGAGAAGAGCCTGTAAGGTCTGCACTGTCAGAGAAGAGCCTGTAAGGGCTTAGGATGGGAGTCCTGAAACATTTTGTAAAAAGGAACTACTCTTTGCTAGAGTCTTGAGATCACTGAGATTCTGACATAATCTCTCTGTCTCTGTGTCTCTATCTCTGTCTCTATCTCTAGCTCTGTCTCTCTATCTCTGTCTTTCTGCCTCTCTTTGTCTCTCTCTCCCTCTATTTCTCTCTTCCAGTGAAATCCCTGAGTAAAGGAGTGGGACTGCTGGCAGGGAGTTCCTGGGGAGCAGTCAGGCAAGCAAAAGGAATGTACTGACAATAAAGTCTTTGGGTGGAAGGAATGTCATTTCCAGCTAGGAAGCTTTGCTTCCCCTTCTAGCAAATTAAGGAGACCATTGTGAAAGGTGATAAATAAGATAAAATAAGATAAAGGTGGGGGGATCTTAATCTGAAAATGACAATAGTTGAACCTTACAATTCAATAGTGTTTAACAGTATGCTTTCACAGGTGTAATCTCATTCTGATCCATTATTAATGGATTCATGTAGTAATCTCATTTTTCCAGTAAGGAAGCTAAGATTGAGATGCTAAGTGACTTGTTCAATGCCATGTATCTAAGAGATAGCAAAGCTATATCTCAGATGCACATTTCTGAACTCTTGAGTCCAATGTATTTTTTCACTACCCCATATTACTTAGGTGTTTCCAGCATTGGAGCCTTGAAATCAAGAGAAAATGTTAATTGCTTGTTAGCGAGCAGGTAAATGATGCTATGATCCTCCCTTCCTCCCTTCCTCCTTCCCTCCCTTTCTCCTTCCTTCCGTCCCTCCTTTCTTCTTTCCTTTCTCTCTCTTTCCTTCCTTCCTTCCTCTCTCCCTTCCTCCCTCCCTCGTTTTCTCCCTCCCTCTCTCCCTTCCTTCCTTCTTTCCTTCCTTTTTTCCTCTGCAGTTGGAGTTAAGTGACTTGCCCAAGATCACACAACTAGTAAGTGTTAAGTGTTTGAGGTCAGATTTGAAATTCAGGTCCTCATGATTTTAGGGCTGGTGCTCTATCCACTGTACCATCTAGCTACCACAATGATTATTTTAGAGGAGTAAAATTAAAAAAAAAAACAAAAACAAAAAAAAAAAAAACTATGGCTTTATAAAAGGTGTCCCAAAAGTCTTAGTGCAGACTAAACCTTTGAATAACTTTGGAGCTGTTGAGTGGTGCAACGAATGGCCTAGAGTCAGAAAAAGCTAACTTTAAAACCTGCCTCAGACACTAATTGCTAGTTAATCTTAGATGAGTCACTCATTTCTTCAGTTTCAGTAAAATGGGGGAGAAATAACACCTATCTTGCAGAATTGTTGTGAGGATCAAATAAAATAATAATTATAAAGTGCTTAGCACATTGCCTTGCTTATAGCAAGCATTATATAATTTTTAGCCATTAATATTTTTATCTTTAATAATAAGCTATTAAGACCTAAGATTCTACTAAACCTTTTGAGACACATTTTCATTTCACAGGAAAAATAAGGCTGTAACTTGATGTATATATAGTTTAGTGTTAATTGCTGAAAGGCAGAGTATTGATTTTAGGTCTGATGAGAAATGGGAGAGAATGCCACATTCCACTTTAATTTTACTCATTTCAATAATTTCCATGTAGCTTATTTTGATGATATTTGCCCTGGATGAGTGGGTCCAAGAAGAGCCAGAGATTCTGCAAGCCAGAGAAAGTGTCAAACTAGAAGGCAGATGTGGGAATAGCAACACAGGAATATAGTAATCATATAGGCTCAAAAAAGCAAGGAGGGGCGAGAATGGAAATACACAGGTTTAGATTAGAAAGGGATCTCCCAAATTCCTAGAAATATAGGACATAGAGCCTCCCCACTGGACCTGGAGACTCTAACAGTCCCTCTCAGGATAGCCTTTCACTGCTGCTACCAATGTTTCAAGCATTTTACCTGCTATTGGGATGAAACTAGAGGCTGAGACTATGGGTAGGAGCTTCATTTACAGTTGGCAATCAGAGCAGCTGTGTTATGTCTTTAGTAGTTGGATAATTGTTATATCGGCCATATGGATTAGGGGATTGTTATTGAACCTAGACTTCAGGGACTATTTAAAACTGCTAAATTATTGACCATTGAGAGAAAAAAATTCTCTGGTATGGAATGCCTTAATAGTTCTTCATGTAGGTCTGACTTTTAATGTGCTTCCCCAGTGGTAAAATATAAGGGAAATGATTTGCTGTGTCAGTGACTGCAGTATAATCAATTCAAATATTTAGGAATTGATTGTGGATTTTCCCGTAAACTGGCTATTTTTTAATATTACTAAACAATAAATATGATAAATAAAAGATGACACTTCAAACATTTGAGGTTCAAGCATTTGAAACTCAAGAAGCTATGGGAAAAGGACATTGAATCTGGGTTAAAACAAGTTTTGGGGGATTACCTGTGAATTTTCATTTTTCTTACAATATAAGAACAAGAAAAATAAGACAGCAAGTATGGTCTACTAAAAACAAACATAATGTAATATTCATGTGTGTACAAATTAAATGGCAGCAAGTTATCATAGCAGCTAGTTTCATATATGGAATTACATAGGGCAAAGGTCACGTAAGAAATAATGCAATAATGCTTTGTGTTGGGCATACAAGGGTGAATGAATAAAAACTTTCAAAATATCAGGGAACTGGTGTAAAGTAATAAAGATTTGAGTTGCTTAGTACTATCACCCTTTGACTTGATGAACAGTTTCTAGATTTGCAAGTATTTTCTAAGTCTGATTCACTGTATTTGTTTAGTGGTAAATATTCAACCAGGAAAATGCTCACACTTGACTCATATCCTGAAACTTCTAAAGGTAATAACATGGATAAAATGTAGACACTGTACTTTTGCCAACATATTTTATATTAAACAATGTGAAATGCTCCAGTTAATTTGGCATTATTTGGTATGGTATTTTTTTTTTTTAAGAGCAGATGATGCTAAACATTTCTTTATTTCTCAGCACAACTGGATGTTTATTCTGGATTAACCCTTGTAATAGACTTTAAAGGAATACTTCAGGTGCTAGGTTGTGAAGTTTATCCACTCTCTCAGACAGCAAGCTCCCTGAGGAAAGGTACTATTCTTATCTATATATAGTATATAGTATTTCCCCCAGATTCTAGCATAGTACCCTGCATATGTTAAACCCTTCATAAATCATAGTGTTTGTTATGGATGCCTTGATGGAATTATATGCATATTTAGATTAAAAATATAGATCTTTGCATAGGGTAAAAGAAAAGGCCAAGTAGTGGCAAGTTACATTTGACTAAAATGTCCATTTTGATCTTATCTGTCCTGACTTAATTTTTCAATTAAAGGAAAAAAAAATTGGAGTTGTGATTTCATTGATGTTAGATAATTCCTGTTGTCCACTGAAATCAGTAAGAGCTTTGTCATTTTGAGAGGCTAAGTGACTTGCCTAGGCTCATGAGACCATTATAAGTGACTTGAGCCCAGATTTTCCTGATGCTTAGACCAGTTCTCTAGACACACTAAAAACCCTAATGCTCCTAATTTAGTCTTGAGAAGCCTCACAACTTTTTCATGTACTTCTCAAACAATAAATGAAATACTTGTTCCCTTGTGATTTCATGGTTCACTTTTCTCGGGGAGAACAGCTGAAAGACCCTAAAAATGTAATGAGATATGGATCCGGTTCTAAATTAAAATCTACCAAACTCTTGTTGGAAAGTTGCATGTAAAAGCTGGAAAGAAAAAAAATACCCACATTGAAGTGCATACATGGGTATTTCTCAGAACAATAAATTGAAATATACCTTCTGGAAAAGTTGCTCTGTAGTCTACAGATTCATTTGAAACCATTTCTGTGGTTGGGCTCACACTTCGGGCACTTACAAGCCTATCCAAGTGAGGAGTGTGTACTCTTGCATCATAGCGAACTAAGTCACTGCCCAGATCTTAAAACAAATAGAAAAAAAAGAGTTTGTTAAAGACTTCTTTCTTCTGGGTCAATGATGATAAATTCTAAAACTAAATATAGAATGTTTTCGATACAAGCATTAGGTTCTCATTAACATCTTGGAGTGAGTGGAACGAAGATGACTTTGAAGAATACTGCTGTAAGTATGAAGACTGTCTGAAATGGAGTTAACTTTCTAAAGTTTTCCCTCTCTCTCCTTAAAAAAAAAGAAAGAAAAAAGATGCACCTTTAATCTGCTTCCTCTTTTTCAGCCACAGAAAAAGCCCCAGTAATAACAAGAGCAACAATGATATCAAGACGACTCCAACAATGAGTCCTGTGAAATTTTGATCTGGTTGTACTATCACTTTTCCAAGGACAGTTGAAGAAACTGCTTGCTTCCACTACAATGAAAAAAATAAAGAAATAGCATAATATGCATGGAATTTTGTTACAATATATTCAATAAGCTGAGCTGAGCTTATTATTTCTGGGTGTAATATGGTACATGAGCATTTATTGTAATTACTTCTGGTGATGGCATTATCTCTTGCAGACTATGAAAGTAGGTTTCTTCAATTTTTCTTCAGTCTCCCTTATTGTCATTGAATGTACATCTCCTTCTTAGTTTAACTTATGAACTGAAAGACTATATTGAATTATGTGTAATTTGACCTATTTGAATTTTACATGTTGTTAAGACATCATTGTATATTGCATTACAGCTCAACAAATGATAAAAGTTTATGTTTGGTCAGGTTATTCTACTGCTCAACTCCCTTTACTTGCTTCCTTTTGCCTAGCAAAAAAATCCTTAGTTTGACATTAAAGGCTCTTTATGATCTGATTTTTTTTTTTAGCTTATGTCACCTCACTTTTTTTTTATGCCTCTGCCAGGTAGACTTACTTACCACTCCTTGAACTTATTTCTCTCTGTGCCCTTCTGTTTTCACGTACTATCCTTATTTCTGAAAAGTATTTGCTCCATCATTCTGACCTACTTGAAATACAATCTGTCCTCTAACATCCAACTTAGTTGTTACCTTTTCCAGGAAATTTTCTTTCATCTATTCAGAAGGGAAGTAATCCTCTCTTCAGAGCTGTCAGAAAATTTTCTTTTGTATCTTCCCTTTGCATTAAATATATTATTTTTATAGTAGAGTTACTTTTTCTTATCTTCTTCACAGTACTAGTTTTTTTTAGCACTCTCACTTATTTTTGAATTTCCTTTGGAATCTGATATAATGCTTTGCATACAGTAGAAGCTTGAGAAATATTTGCCTATTTACAACATGGAAGCCAGAGATTCCTGGGCCCTAGCTGGCTTATTGACTGAGGGATTTTAGGAAAGTCACTTAAGTTCCTAGCTCTTTAGGCAATTCTCTAAGACTGAGTTGCAGAGAAACTATTGACTATACTGACTGGTAGAGGAAGTTTCCTCACTTGAGAGACACTATCACCAAAAAAATCTCTAGTCCACTTCAGATGCTTTCTTTGGAAAAACTTGGGCTATGACACCGTGTTAACCTTTAGTGCTTTTTTTCTTGCTTTCTTGACATTTATTCAATTTATTGCTTTTCTAATAGATTTTAAAAACAGTTATACATTCACCCTCTTTGCTGAGAATAAATTAATAACATGAATATGTTTTCCATTTTATAGTTTAAACTGGTAATATGGTTAAACTGGTTAAATATGGTAAAATGTCCAGTAATTCCAAGATCTTTTTATTTTTATTCATTTTGTGAGGGACTGCTTTTAATTTACTGGGCATGTGGAGATGGCTGAGGTTAGAGATGGAGATATGTTGTGGACAAATTTGTAGAGACTTTGGGCTGATATTCAAAGTCCTCCATAGTCTGGAATGCTCCTTGCCCTCAAGGGGTATATAATCTAATAGAAATGATAAAATGCACACAAAAACTATAATATGATTTAGAATATGCTAAGGAGTAGGACCAGGAGATCT
Source organism: Sminthopsis crassicaudata (assembly GCF_048593235.1). NCBI lineage: Eukaryota > Metazoa > Chordata > Mammalia > Dasyuromorphia > Dasyuridae > Sminthopsis > Sminthopsis crassicaudata. Next base: position 129,663,603 of record NC_133621.1, read on the forward strand.
CCATGGAGGGGAGACCCAAGGAGAATCTGTAGCTGTCAGTTGCATACTCCCTCAGAAACCCACAGAGAAAAATGCAGGGGGAGTGACTGATTTGAACTGTCAGGAACTAGCTAGGAGGTCATCTGTTAAATAAAACTTTGTGGAGGTCGTCTATTTAATGAGACTTTAAGACCTACTGACAGATCTTGCTATTGTCTAGGAAATCTTGTTATTTGCAATTTGGAAATGTTGCCTCAGCCAGGCTTCAGAAAATGAGCTTAACTGGTAGGGGGACAATGTAACTCAAACCTACTATTTGTCAACTCACAACCAAGAATCCAGAGTGCCTTGATGAAGTTAAGTTAACATACAAATGAGCTTTTAGGATGTATTTTAAGGTAGCAAGTGACATAATTACACTGGCATCCTTATTAATAAACATGAAAGTAATTCAGGAATCCCACCTCTATATTTAGCTCGCTGTTCAGTTTCAGTAGGTCATTGGGGACCGTACATAAGACTGTTTCAGAGTGCAAGCGGATATTCTCACAGCTCTTATTTCCCACTTTTAACACTTCACCTTTTACTGCCTCAGGGTCAATATCATTTCCCTGGAAGAAAAGAAAAATAGATGTTGTTCATTAGCATCCTTTAGATCTTCAACAGCTACCAGGAATGGGATATTACAAATGAGGGATATTACAAAAATACTCTAAAATTAAGGCCTATCTTTTGGATTTAGTTCATGGGTGGAATATATTAGTCTCTCTTCCTTCATTTAATTCACTTATTCATAGTGAACACTTTTAAGTCAGCATCCCAGAAATCAAAGCATTTATTCTCTACTTGTAGCTGCAGTTCACATTTCTATGACTCTTTAAAACAATACTTTCACCATAACAACCCTATAAGGATTATTATCTCCTTTTTCCAGAAGAGGAAATGGAGGCTCAGAGATCATAAACGTGTTGCCTGGGAACACATAGCTAATAAGTGATACATGCCAGCATTTAAAATCAGACTTTTCCTGACACAAGTCCAGTACTTTTTTTTTCTGCTGCTAATATTTTAACTACTATTAGCAATAGCCTTTACATGGTGTTTTAAAGTTTGCAAAGAATTTTATATATATATATATATGTATATATATATAAAATCTTGTCTGATCTTCACAGAATCCTTGTGAAATAAATGCTATTATCCCATTTTACAGATTAGAAAACTGAGGCTAAAATGATTTATACAGTGTCATATAAATTCTATTTAAGGCAGGATTCAGTCTCCTTAAATCCAAGTCCAGCACTGGATTATGCATCCTAGATGCCTACTCCATAATGCCTCTACTGTACTTATTTAGGACAGAATGAAATTATCATTTTCTCTGAGCCCTTTTTTTAGGAAGATAACAATAAGACCTGTCATATCAATCTATTATGGTTGACTTGAGAATGAAATGAGATATATTTTAAATATATATAAAGATATATTTGAAAGTACTTTTTAATAATTCTTTTCAAGGTTTTTTCATGTTTGCTACGATTCTCCCAGGCTGGAAAGGTTTCAAAGGATTATAGCTTTAGAGCTGGAAGGGACCTTAGAGGCCATCTAACCCAAGCTATTCCTTTTCCAGATGGAGAAACTGAGGGATCATAAGTGTTTTACTCAAAGTGATACTCTGCCAGAGCAGAAAGAATTTGAACCCAGTTACTATTATGTGAATCTGGGTTTACACACACACACACAAACACACAATGAGGGCAAACCTAGCTAAGTTTGAAAACATCCATCCTAGAATCATAGCTCTGTTGCTGAACAGAGCCTTATAGACCATTTCTTCAACAGAAAATTGGGCATTAGGTGAAGGAAATTTTTGGTTCACCAATTTATGCCTGCTGTCTAATAAAACAGAAAGATGTTTTAATCTGTGCCAATGATGGGGGAACCCATACTAATGAAATAATGTATCCTTGAAATGCTGAACAATTATTGCTTTTTAGGACGCTAATGTCAGCCTAATAGATGGCAGACAGAACTGTTTAAGTAGCTTCTTGACAAGCTCTCTGCTAACTTGCATTTTTACATTTCCTTGTATATTTATTTTTTGAAAAAAATCCTGAGATTGCACTTGATTCAATGACACAAATCTAGTTACTTGCTTTCTTCATTACCTTGACACATTAGGAGGGCTAAGACTGAACTACTTTGTTTCTAGTTATTTGTTAGTACAAAATACTTTGTTACTAATACACATCCTGTATATATGTATACATGTGTGCACATATGTATGTAGCATGTGTATATAAACATACACATATATATCTGATTTATATCTTTGACTTTTTGGATTATATACTTAACTGCTATTTTAAGAAAGGGATTGGATCTGTGATTTTATTGGGACAAGGAACTCCCAGGTGAGGAAATCCTTTTCTACCAATGCAGGTTGTCACCTTCTTTACAATTCGTAGTTATAGAGGTACTCCTAGAACACTGATAAAATGACTTGCCCAGGGTCACACAGATAGTGCTCTCTATTTGATATGCCATGCCATTATACATGTACTGAAGAAACCAAAAAAATAGATTTGAGAACAAAGAAATAGCCACAAGCATAATTTATCAAATTATCAGGCTACCAGAACTGAAGATAGCACCCACCTAGTAAATGAACTACTATTAATTTGAGGAAAGATATATTAAGAGAAACTACTGCTTTTTTTTAACCTTTTCATATAAATGCCTATTAACATACTTTAAATGAGACAAAACCATACCATAGCAAACATGAAAAAAACTTGAAAAGAATTATGAAAGAATACTTTCAAAAATGTGATTATATATATTTAAAATATACTCTCATTTCATTTTCAAGTCAACCATAATAAGTAGATATGACAGATTTTATTGTTATCTTAATAAAAAAGGGCTCAGAGAAAATGATACTTCTTTGTGATAAGGAACTAGGGTTTGGGTAAGATGCATATAAACACAACTTTTTCTAATGAAAAGATCATGTATGTTGAATGAATATTAGTCAATGTGAATATTTCACTGAACTGGGTCAGATACAGAGGCAATCTAATGAGAGGTCCATAAATTTAACTCTTCACTACCAAAGGGCTTCAACTGACAACTTGTTGGTTAGCTCTGAGATTTGCATTCACATATTGAAAGGAATTCAGAGAAGGGCAACTGAAGAGATTAAAGAGCTAGGGAGTTGATTTATGAGAGAAGAACTTAAATGTGGCTTTCTTGGCTAGATAATCACTAAAGTGGGGGAAGGGAAGACTACATTATATCTACATTTACAAATACTCATTCCTTGAGGTCCTAGAACTCTTCAAATAAGAAAATAACAATACTGCCAAATAAATATGTGGCTTAAGAAAAATGAATCCCAGACTGGGTAGAGCTACTTTTTTATCCATAAAAAAACCCAAGAAACTTATGATAAGCAAACAACATAAATCTCCACCCAACCTTGAGATGCAAAAAAAAAAAAAAAGAAAAAAAGAAAGAAAGAAAGAAAAAAAGAGGTGCTCATGAAATTGCTTTTAAAGAATGAAAAACAGGCAGAAACTGGAAAATATAAGTCACATATCTGAAAAACAACCAACAGTTTGTTTTGTTCTAAAATGATTAATGTCTAAAAACAGGATGATAAAATTCATCATGTGACTCAGTAGAAATCAGACTGAACAACAATAAAAACTACCTCCCTGTCGACTGAACATTAGTGCCCATAGACAGGATAATGGACATCTCCTCTCTTACAATGAGTTGCATGTAATGTGCAGATGAATACTTTGTGTAACAGAAATCAATGTCACTTCACCTTGTGTCAGAAATCACTCTCTCCTTCCTCACTCTGGCTAATATTTCTTTTTGCAATGGTTTTACCACTATAATGCCAGGATCTAGGTGTCTAGAGGCCTGGGTAGAATAAATAAACTTACTTAGACTAGGAATTGAGCTGGTTTAAAAAAAAAGCCTAATGATAAGCCCAATAAACTCCCCAAAGTCAGAGCTCAAGTCTAGGAAAGTATCTGAGGTATAGAGGAAGAGGCAGGTGCTCTTTATCAAGATAGGAAAAAAGGTATAGAATAAAAATAATAATCCAGAACTAAAAGGGTCGAAGAGATTGAGCCAAAGAGTGGTCAGGATTATGCCAAGAGCCAAGGATAGGGTCTGAAAAAGAGGCATGGGAACATTAGTCACAAGAATTAGACTCATTACTTTAAATTCACTATCTTTTAAGATCTGCACAATCTGCCTAAGATTAGAATTAACATGTAGGTTGACCTGAACTTTGAGATGGAAGCAAAGAAAGAATCAGATAGAATAAGGGACTGAGAAACTCAGGAACAAGACAATTCTTGATACCCACTCACACTCCGAGGCTAGTTCTAACAGATAAACAGGAATTCCTAAACCTGAGTAATTTCAGCTAAGTATCAAGTTCCATTTTTCTATGATTCCTTCTTTGTTAGGGCTTAAACTGCTATGTTTGCTCTCAGGTCCCAGAATGGATTACAACTCTCTTCTCAGTTTGGGAAATATGAAAACATTCCTTCTCTAATCTATATAACATGCCCTTGTAGGGACCTATTCAATTCCTAAGAGTCATCCAGTGATAGGAATCAGATTTAGGGATCCTGCTTCTAAATGATAGGAAGAAATAATACTTGAGTAAAAAGAGGTTCTTTAAAGCTAAAATGATCAAAACCTTGCTCTGTTCCATCTAACTATGGAGCTTCTACCACTGATCTCTTTGTGTTATCTCCTCTTCAAGTTCATTTATTCTGGGCTTTTCCTGTCTCTGCTCACTCCTTTTAGACCAAATTCTTTATATAATTTCAAACTTTGTCTACTTATTTGTACCTATGGTAGTCTATAGTGTCATGTCACTCTTCTCAAAAATGTTTAATGCCTATTACCTAACCAATAAAGTTCAAACTCCTTAATCTGTAACCCCTGCCCTCAACAATGGGTCTACTCTATTAGTCTTATGTCATACTTATCCCCATTGTCCACTTAATGTTCCAACTAAACTGAATTATATCTTGTATTTTCCCACATATGCTCCATATTTTCCTATTTTTATATTTTTCTCACCCTGTTATCTATGTTACATATTAAATAGTATGGTATGCTGGATAGAAAGCTGGTTTCTGAGAAAGGAAGATCCAGGTTCAAGTTCTTCCTCTGATATATATTGCCCAGGTAATCCTTGATAGGAGGGTAAGTGTAGGAAATAATATTTTATGTAGGACTTAACTATGCACCAGACATTGTGCTAGGTACTTTTATACATATTATCTCATTTGATCCTCACAAAAGTCTTGTGAGGTAGGTGCTGTTATTATCTCCATAGTTGAAGAAATTGAGTCAAACAGAAGTTAAATGAATTGACCTGGAAATACGGCTGATAAGTATCTGAGACTGAATCAGAACTCCTGTTTTACTGAGTCCAGGTCCAATACTCTATTTATTGCAGTCTAGCTGCCTTGGCAAGACCCTTACCCTTGGGTAACTAACTCTTTAAGATTTTAAATTGCAGAAAATGTGCTACAACCTGTATTTGTTGAGAATTTTGCCACCTGGGAGTTCTCTACACAAAATGAATCACAGGTCTACTTTTTATTCTAAAACAGCAGTCAGGCATGTACCCCAAGGAGACAAAGATAGAAAGATCTTATATATACACCAAAATATTTTTGTAGTAACAAAGAACTAGAAACAAAGTAGATACCAAGCTAGTGAGTAATGTCTAAATATAAAGGTAATGGAAGATTACTGTTTCATAAAAAACAATGACTAAGAAGAATACACAGAAGAATGGGAAAACAAATACGAAATGATGAAAATTTAAATAACAAAATCACCAAAATGGTATGGACAATGGCTGTAAATGAGGAATGGGACCAGATACTTAATTTAAAGAAGAGGAGATAAGAATACACAAGAACTATCCTCAAATATTTGGAATATTATGTCGAAGAGAAAATGGCTATAACAATGCAGGTGGAAAGAAAAACAACAAAAAGACCAATGTTGCTCCTGAAGAGGAAATTAGAAAAATATGTCCCATTTCTTTCTTTCCAGAATTGGGGTCATTGGTATGGAACCTTGAACATACAACCATGTTTGGTTGATGTGCTGGTTTATTTTGCTGCATTGATTTTTCTTTCTTTAAAAAAATTCTTTGTTTTTAAAGGATGACTTTGTAAGTAGAGAATGAGAAAAAGGGCATATTTGAAAAAGACTATTGATCAAAAAAGGGTTCTCAATAAAAATTTTAAAAGTCAGCAGTATAATAATAAAAAAATAAGTCAGCTAGTATTTATTGTGTTTACTATGTGTTAAGTGCAGGGAGTACAAATACAAATAGAAGCAGTCCCTGCCATTAAAAAGCAATCCTAACAAGAAAAGCAAATACATAAAATAAAGCTCAAATGGGTCGGGCAAGGAAGAGTATAGGGAAACATGGGGGCATGCTAAAAAAAAGTCTGGAGGGCCAGGCAAAAAAAAAACCAAAAAACTCAAAACCAAAAGACAAAACACTCCAAAACAATTAATGCTATCTTAGACTATCTCAGACATTAATTGAAGTATAATTTCCAGATCAATAGAAACAGAAAATCCATTGCATTTTGCCCTGTCCTGGACATCACATTTTAAGAAAAACAATAATATTAGAAGCCCTGAGTTTGGATCTTGATTCTTTTATTTGCTTCCTCTGTAGCCTTTGACAACTCAAGTAATATTTCCCACATTTAGTGTCTTCATCTATAAAATGAAGGGTTAATATAGATAAATTCCAAAATTCTTCAAACTTGAGAACTATGATCTTATATAATGTTATGAACCTGGAATGATTATGGAAGAGGATGGTCTGGAAGATGAAGTACCTTGAGATGATGTTATGCAACAATTAGTTAGAGAAAGGGGAGCCTGTACTTAGTTTAAGGAAGAAGAGATGAGTACATAAGAATTATCCTCAAATATTTGGAATATCACATTGAACAGAAAATTGACTTGTTTTACTTGCTCCACTAGGGAAAACTAACTCATAATAATGGGTTGAATTTAGTAGAGTAGCATTTTGAATTCAATATTATTTCTAAAAGTTGTAGCTCCCTTAGAGAGAAACTAACTGCCTTTCAAAACTGTTGACTTCCCTTTCTGGAATTCTTCAAGTGGAAGCTGGATGAATACTTGTTGGAAATGTAATAGAGGCGATTTCAGCAAAGGTAAAGATTGAACTAGATCTAAGAATCTCTTGGAATTCTGAGATTGTGTGATTTTGGGGGTGGGAGTGGGGGTGGGAGGAGAAAGAGAATTGCTTATCTGTCTAGTCCTCTCTAGCTGACTTCTCAACAATTAACTGTATGACTTACCTACTAAGACATCTGATTTGTAATACTTTATTTTTGTTTAGCAAAACTCCTGGAATTTCCCCTTGTGAAACAAATTCCAGCAAGGTATACTATAAAAATATGAATACTTGCAAAATAGAGGAACTAACTACAACACATACCATAGAATAAGGAAAAATAATATAACGTTTGCTTGGGCATTATTTTATTTTCATTTGATCACCAAAAATTTGTGCATGTTTATTTTACTTAAAGAATGAATTCTAGAATTATTTGGCACATAGTTGTAAAATTTCATTGCTATGAATGGTATTTTATTTAAATAAAGTTAATATTTTTAAAAAATCACATGTTGATAAAAGTATACTATGTTTACAACAATAAACTTAAAATGCAGATAGATGGTACAGTGGTTGGAGTTTTGGATTTGGACTCAGGAAGACCTGTATTCAAATATAGCCTAAGGTACTTGTCACTCAATCCATTTGGCTCAGTTTCTTCAATTGCAAAATGGATATAATCATAGCACCTGCCTCCCAGGGCAGTTGTGAGAATGAAATGAAATAACATGTAAAAAAATGCTTTGCACATCTTAAATTTGCATAAAGTATATTAATGCTAGCTATTTATTGTAATAATAAAATTTATTGAAAATAAAACAAAAATCATAATTAGCATTGGCTAATTTCCATCTTTGGTCATAAACTACCCAATATATTATTGAAGTTTCAAGTCTATATTGAAGAGCAACTGAGTGTACAATTCTATTGGGATCTTTCTAGACAAAGTGTTATCATTTGTGGCCACTGCTGGATGAAGTGCGGAGATGACAAATATTTCACCTCTTTCACCAAGGCGTTCCTAAATTCCTACATGTCCTATTTGAATACTATGGCCTTCTCCAGAGACACTGAGCAAATCCTGCCTTGACAAGAATAGCTCTTAGCTACATATCATTTTAAGAATACTAAATGTGTTTCTCATGGGAAAATAGTAAGCCAGGTAGTTATGATCCATTTTTTATTGATGAGAAAACATCAGAACAGTCCAAAAAGTTGCTCAATGTTGCACAGCAAGGCAAAGTTGGAGTTGAACTCCAATTTACACTTTCCAGATTGCAAAAACAATAGTCTCTATTATTCCCTACTGCCTTTCTTGATCCCATTCCATAGATAACAGTATCATGAATGAATATATTAGCATATAAATATAATTGCAATATAAAATAAACATACTATGTGCCAAATGCTGTCACTGATTACAGATACACGACTTCCTACTCGGGAGTTATACAAGCATTGCATGAAATGAAAGGCTTTTCTTCACAATAAAACAGTGAATTTTTCCCAGGGAGTGGCAAACATTGCTTCCTCTCTTACTGTCTTTCTCACTACTCATTCATCTCTGCTGTTTCAAAGAGAGGCACAGATTTTAATTTGCTTGATCTCAACAATTGAGAAAGGACTAAGACCAATATTAGAATAAGGACATTTCAGCTGAATCCTATTTTTCACCACAAATTTTCAGCTAAGTATAATTCAATTGGATTCAATTCAATTCATATGAAGGAAAGTATTTGGGAGGTAGTACTGTGATATTAAAATCATATATTTGAATACATTCCTGAAAAAACATTTTTTTTTTTTTGCTGCCTCCCACTACCCCCAGCTATCTTTCTTGATTTATCCCATGGGATAGAAGGCTCTTTCACCATCTGACAGGCCAAAAAATAATACTTCATAGAAATGAGATGAAAGTGCCTCTTTTGTCCAGGTTGGAAATAGTGCAAAATGATTCTGAAGGAAATCATGTCATATTATGTTTTTCTTAGTCAAGCAGGTTTTGGGAGTCCTGAGTGAGAAATATTAACTTAGAGAGGAGGGACTTCTCTTTTCTATATAAGGTTTTGCTTAGAGGGACAGATAATGGGGTCATTTATCTCTAATCCTCAAATTATAGATGAAATAACTTAAAAAATACAATTTTCCTGAGTGTAAAATATTCTCACATAAAACTTCTTGTTTTCATTAAGAGGAACCAAATGGATTCTTTCAAATGGCAAATACAGTAATTTGTTGAATGCAAAATATGTCACACTAGATTAGTTTTATTGAAAAAAAAAAGATGTGATAAAAGCTCTTTTCCCCTTTCTAAAACTAATTAAAGTAGGAGATAAAAGAACTCTGGTTTGGTAGAACAGTTTGTTCACTGAAGCAGGCTACCATTTAATTTCATGCTGTGCTTGTTTAATTATTGTAAAAAAAAACTTCAACAAACCCATGTATGTACATGTATGTGTGTGCATGTACACATATCTAAAAGCACATTTTATGATGTAGATGAGAAAATAATGCCAGAAAAGAATTCTGGTTTCACAATATTTTCAGTGCTTAGGAGATGAAGCAATATAGCCTATTTTACTTCAAAAAAGAATAATCCTTGTGTTCATACTGGAATCCAGGTAATCCTTTGGAAAAATCAATTCTAATTATTTAAGTCAGTTTGTTGATGCTTATATATTTGGTCATTGTGACATAAGTTACAAATGGTAATATAAAAACATGTCATCCCTGTGGTCATCTTGTTCAATTTTTTTGGATATTAAAGACCAAATAAATTAGAGATACATTTAAAAAACAAAAACAAAAAGCCCCTGAGATCTTTTCCAGATCTATCACTAGCTAAACATACTACCGTCACTTAGACTCTTTGTGCCTCACTTTCTTTCTGGATAAATAATAAGTAATGGAGATGATGATGAAGTCAATGGTGATTGTTATAAGCCTTAAAAGCTTGCAAATTATTTTATCTCATTTGACACTCATAACAACATTGTTTGATAGGTATAATTATTTCTACTTTATAAATGAGAAACTGAAGCTTTGAGAAATTAAGTGATTTAACTAGGCTCACAAAGCAGTTTAGCTTAGATGACCACTAAAATTTCTTTAGCCTTAAATTGCATTTATTTTACTATTCCTTTCTATTCAGAGGAAAATACCTATGAAGGGTTTCATGTACTCTTAATGGAATCCAAATTCCATTCACTAATTGGTTGTTCTGACATGACCACACCTCACTACTGAATTCAATGATTATAAAATAGGAGATAATTATAAATGATGGATTTACTTACCAAAAATGTCAAATTTTATCTTTCAATCAGTACATTTAGGAGTTCAGGAAAACATAATACATCTGCAGGATAATGTATTCACAGGGAGCTTTTAATGGATCTGTGTCTAACACTTATTGTTACTTTTTTTTATAAGTACATAATAAGAAAGGCTTCCCTCCCCCAATTCTTCACAAAGAGATAGTCCACTATTAACACTTCTCTTTAATGATATGCCAAAAAGATTTGTGTTTCAGAGCTTAGTTATTTGCTGATGTAGAATGTGTTATAATTAAAGAATACAATCATTTCACTCTTAAAACTAAAAAGCCAATTAGGCTCAAGTTGGTGATTTAAGGGAGCATTTAAGCATTTCTTACCTTAATTTCTAGTACATTTTCGTTGCCCATTGAGATCATCACTGGCTTTTCAAAAGGCTTAAATACAGGATTATGGACATAAATGAGATCAAAGTAAGTGGAATGGATACCATCAAATATGAAAAGAGCTTTTGTTTCCAGGGGGGGTTGCAGATTTAGCTGTTGTAAGGAAGGAGTCGAACAACAGATTATCTCTGAATTAGAGCGATGCTTACATGCCTGTAGTGAGAAACAATTAGCCACTGTAAATAAGCAGATCAAAAAAGTAAACAACATCAATAATAACTTTCAAATTTTACTACAATATGGAACTTTAAAACTGTTCTTTTAAACCTCCAATTTATTGCTTAATGTTAAATCCCTTCTAGAAAGAGCAGGCTATTTCTACACAAACCTGAGGTAAATTTGTCCTGTCTAGCATAGTCCATGCTGTGATTTCTGAAGCTGGACCTCCCGTTTAGGTTTACCTAATTATTTTCTATTCCTTTGAAAATACGACAGGGACACACAGGGGGGATATTACCTCATCTTCTGTCACTTAAATAAAAGTGAATTTTGCATATTGGCAAATATTCCATTCCCAAAGTCTGTGCCATTTTCGCTGGATGTTTCCCAAGCCTAGAGTGCTCTACCTTCTCATCTTGGTTTCCCTAGCTTCCTTCAAGTCCCAGCTAAAATCTGACCTTCTACAAGAAGTATTTTCTGATTCCTCCCCCTTTTTTCTAGTGCCTTCCTTTTATTGATTATTTCCAATTTATCCTGTCTGTAATTTGTTTGTGTACAGTGTACATGTTGGCTCTCCCATTAAATTGAAAGCATACCTTTCTTGGTATGTTCAGCACTTAGCACAATGCTTGGCACATAGTAGGCGCTTAATAAAAGTTTATTGACTAACTGCCATTGTTGAAGAAATATCCCTTTCAGATTATGTTCCAATTGTGTCCTGATTTTTTATGAAGATTTTTCAGTAAACATCAGAACTCTGACTGATTTCTGACATCTTAAGGAAATGTGATTTCCTATTATTGCTGGTAATTAGATCAGAGTAGTTATGCTAAGTGACATGTTTATGGGTAAAGTGGCTGATATTTCCCAAGGACAATGAAAACAAGTGTCAGTCTCTTTTAATTTCTTTCTCTTAGAAAATTATAAGGAGCATAATATCTTTTACCCACATATGGAATGACTTAGGAAATAAATAATCAAAAATAAAAAACTTGGAATTGTGCTCAGATATTTTATTATAAAAATCATATGTGGTAACTTTTTTAGAAAGATATAATTAATGTGGACTGAAATATTAATTTCCACAGCCATTGGCATCAGATTTCATCAAAACTTTATAAATGTCAGCATCTTATGGATAGGGATCATTTCATTCTTGTTATTTATATCTTGGTATCTAGTATAGTATATAACTCATAGTGGGCAATTCACAGATATTTTGGTGTCTGAGAGAATTGATGTGTACATGAGGTTGTGAGAGTATTGGCTCTTTAGTTAAAGGACCAGAGTTCTAACGCTGTATCTGGTTCACAAGGTATGTGACCTTTGGCAAAATACCGAATCTTTCTGAACCTCAGTGTCTTCATCTCTAAAATGAGAGGGGCTGGACAACAATGGCCTCTGAAGGACATTCTAGATAAGGGTTCTTAGCCTTTTCTTTAATGTTCTTTTTTTTTTTTTTTTTTAGTTTTCTGATTTTTTTTTTTTGGTGAGGCAGTTGGAATTTAATAACTTACCTAGAGTCATATAGCTTCTAAGTGTTAAGTATCTGAGGTCACATTTGACCTCAGATCCTCCTGACTTCAAGAGCTAGTGCTCTATTCAATGAACCATCTAATTACCTCTTTAACATTTTTTTAATGTATCATAGAGCACTGAGGCAGTCTAGTGAATCCTATGGATTTCCAAAATACTTAGGAAGAAGAAAGGAAACAATATCAACATATAGTTCTTAAATTAAAAAAAAATTCCATGGATTCCAGAGCAAGAACTCTCATTCCAGTCTACACCTGTGGCTTCTTAGCTTAGAGGACTCCATATACCAACTCAGATAGTGGACCATCTCTCATTTAGTGGATTACATTCTAAAGAGGTGCCTGAGGCACGTTTATATAAAGACAGGATCACACAGCCATAATTTATCAGAGGTGAAAAGTGAAGGCAGGACGTTGTGTATCCATGTCCAACACTGGCTACCACTATGCTTCCTCTACTGGGAGAATACTGGAATATAAATTTACTTTTTCCTATTCTAAATATGTACAATACAATTTGACTCCATGCCAAATTATCATCATGATGTTCAGAGCTTTTTATCTACATCTGCTTGAGAAGTGAAATTGTATTAATTACAAATGAGCAATTCTACTGTCATGTCAGTAATTTCATATATAAAACTGAGGAATTTGAAAACTACTTTTTGAAATGCTGACTCCTGAAGGAGAATATGCATTTATAAATCAATGAACAGTCTGGTTAGAAAGTGCTTGGCTTTTTTAAAAAAACAATAATAATTAGGTGCATAGTAAGGTTACTGTGCACGGACATTGATATGACTCAAGATGTGAGTCATAGCATCAGAGGCCAAAAGCTTCCATAGATCCAATTCATCATCTCTGCCCTCAGTTTCCACAGACAACAAATAATACAGAAGCAAAATATCTGTTGTTTGTAAGGCAGTTTAACAAAATGCCATGAAATGGACCTAAGTGAATCTTTTAATAAATATATGAGAGATCCAACCCTTACAGTGCTAACATTTTTGTCATTGAACCTATAGAAATTTGATTGCTTTTTTCCCCCCAGATACAACAAAGCTAAGAATTTTCATCTCTCAATGACATTCTTATCTTTCTTTTTGATGGGCAGTTTCCTATGAAACCAGAGTACTCTTTGTTTAGGTAAAATGATAGGTCATGAAAAAGAGGGAAAATTTGTCATTAATTAATAAACTAGACCATAGTCTTACTTAGTTATAATTTTCTTGTCTTCTACATAAAATTACATGGATTCTATAATACATACATGAATGCATAAAGATAGATTTTTATTTGTTATTGGAAATTCATCATTTTTCTATTCTAATATGAAATACAAATGTCCTTTAAGTTAATAGTAGTAATATTCAGAACTCTGTGACTATATGTTGGAATCATTTTCAGGGTTCTTTACCTCACTTATTTGCTCATTTGACATAGCACAGCCTCTCAGGAGTATGATAAAAATCTAATAATACTTTAGAGGTGATGCAATGTGACTGATTGAGAAGGTCAAGAGAAATCTCATTTGAGATGACCTTATTGTTTTGTAATGCAACTTGACATATTTAGCACAAAATTGGTTTCAGTAATTGAAGAATATGATGGTTTTAGTCCTCAAAAGATGCTGGGATAGAAAAATCTAAGAAAAAAGTGCTGTAATTCAATCTATGGTCTGCTCAATTAAGATACAACTAAAAAGGCATACTCTTCAACTTTCATTTCAAATTTACTGTGAAAGTTGTGGCAGGAATTATAACATGAAAATTCCTAAAATCAGCACTAACTAACACTACTGAAATCCTAACAGAAATTTAATTGATTTACTGTTCCATATAGGATGAAGTAGACAAAGAATTGACTACAAAAACACAACTGGCTACAATACAAATAATAAGTCAATAACTTTTAGGAGGGCATCACATTTGGTCATTTTATTTTTGCATGCTCCTGTAAATAAAATAAGATAGATGTTCTTCAGGATTAGGCCATCTTAAAATATTAAGAAGGCTGAAATATAGGGCAGGTAGAGAGGTCAAGGAAAAAAATGTGTCTGCTCCACAACAAGAATTAATTAATTAAATTGTGATGAGATCAGGGTAACGTCATGGCATTTGTTGGAGAAAAAGGGACATTTTTACCTAATACTTAGAGAGAGAATTAGAGTGAAGCAGAAAGAGAAGGAAGAGGTAGGAGAGGAGAAAAAGAAGAAAAGAAAGGGGAAAATAATTGTAATTTTCTTTGACTTTCACATTTTCTTTTGTTAACTGTCTTTCAAAAAATATGACATAGGGTTAAAATGATCATTTATGTTCAAAGATTGGGAGTTAAAAAAAAAACCCCAAAAAACCAAAAAACAAAATTTAAGCTATGCAATGATTTGCATTACCAATTTATAATTCTGCTTTAGTAAAACATTGCCAACTAATTATAAAAAACATATAATGTTGTAAAATATTTTAAAGGCAAAATCTGAAGTTCTTATGCTAATTGAAAACCAGCCAGGTTGGTTTAAAAAGAAAAAGCAGAGTAAGATTTCAGTACATCATGCAGCACTAAAGGTACTCACCACTGTGAAGTTCCTTCCTACTTCAGGGACATTTATTACCATCTTGGGCACACTAGCAGAATTCAGGTTTTTTCCAAAACCTGTTATTGTGCTTCCTCCACTAGTAAAAATAAAACAGGAAAGTGATAATATTAAGGAAAATTACAGCATCTTTTTTATTATTGTTTAATGAGCTTAGAGGCAAATTCATATAGATTATGATTTAAAGTCAAAATAATTACAAAATCAGTCTAATTAAAAGATTAAAGATGTTCCATGGAAATAACTTTCTTAGCTTCTTGAAAATGTATGCATAGATGTGTATATATTTAAAGTTAAAACTCACAAATTTAAGAATCATATATTCTTTCTGATTTGCTAGACAATATGAATTATTTTTGAAAATAAGTTGGATTTCAGCTTTTAAAGAAAACTTTTAAAAATAGCTTTCAGGCATTTGCATGATAGAGAATTAAAATAAATCCGCTTTTCATTGTTATTTGACTTATAGAGCTGGAGAGTTGCACAAGAAATGAGCTAGATTGATTTGGTTCAATGAGCTGCTGATTCAAATGGAAGCTGGCCTGCGTAAAAGCTGTGTTCAGGACAGGCAGGGTGAGTATATGTTGAAAGGTGGAAAAATGAATGTGGTTCCACATTAGTGTATAAGTAAAATTATTGTGAAGAAATTCAGATAATACATGTGTATCGGTAGGTATACATTATGTGTATATAAATATTCCATTCCTCTGTTAATCTGCTTTGTTGAAATCAATGGAAACATTTGATGGAGTAGGTGGAAATGGTGCTCAGAAACTGAAGGAAATCCTTTTAAATATTGAAGGCCATCTGCAAAATAAATGTAGTAGCAACAAAGACAGAGATAAAATTTCAGTTTCTCTTGATTATTCTATAGCAGTCTCATGTCATTATTTTTCCACATTTACTTTTACTTACCTAAGAAAAGATTTGGTTGGATGGATTTCATGAACAATAGGGTCCTCTTTGTATGTAAAACTGTAGGCTTCTCGATTGGCTAAGTCGATTTTCATTTTAATGGGGTACTCACTTGGAATGGTTTGTGCAGGAGTATAACATTCTAGAAGACTATGAGACACACTGGACAAAAAATTAAGGGGATGGATATTTATCATTAAAGAGAACAAATACTTTTACATACAACGTTCTCAAATTATATGAATAAAGGTGAATATTATCCATAGTCAATGGTTTTTGAAAGGTAATTTCTCATCTGGCTAATAATACTGAACATCTATATAATACCTTAAGCTTTACAAAGTACTTCACGCACATTATATCATTTAATGGTCATAAAAAGCAAGAAACTAGCTTCTTCATTTCACAGATGAAGAAACAGAGGTTTAGAGAAGAATCTTTATAGCACCGGACATGGTCACAGTACTATTAAGTGTCAGACGCAGGATATGAATGTAGGGCTGTTATGATTCCAAGTCTATTACTTTTTCCAGTGTATACTGCTACCTCTTATGGTATTTAGGAAGGACCTCCTCATTCTAAGCTTATCATGGTTCAGTGGAATCAAAATTTGGCAATATGGTATGTATAACTGTTAGCCTATTTTTCTTGCAATATTAGTATCTTAAGCCCTTTAATCATTCATATCTTTTCTATATTTAATTAATAGAACTATTATAATTTTGATGAGCAGAAATAACTTCTTATACTCCACCTCCCTCTTTTTTTCTTTCTGTGATCTAGGATTATTAGTTATAAATCTGAAGGGAATGGTTATTCCTATTTACATAGTTATTGGTTTTCACAGTTTTATAGATGATTATGCAATCCTCATATTAATGACAAAAAATTGAAAGTAAAAGATAAGGGGAAATAAATAAAATTAGTACTAAAGGTAGAAAGATAAATAGAGGGAAACATATAGAGAGAATAATTTACTTACTATAAAAGCAAACAGTTTTTAAGACCAATTTCCTGCACAAATTTTATTGCTTTTTGACAATTGCTCAATATTCAAATTCAGGGACAAATTAATTTGATTAAATAAATAAAATAATTAAAATATATTTACAACACCTTTTTAAAATACATGGCTTTCCACCGATTGAAATACGTCTAGAATTTCCACTGTTTAGGTATTTCCCAGTTAAAGTAAGTAATGTACCACCAGCCTTGGGACCATAGCTTGGAGAAATATTTGTTATTACAGGATCCTGAATGTGAAACATAACAAAAATTAAAACAATATACTTATTAATTTTAGATGACTAATGATTAACAGAAGCAAAACTGTTTCATTAGCAATAGATCTGATTATTCATTTTCTGAAAAGAGTAATATTTAGCCTTACCACATAAGAGAAGGAATTAAATTTTGTTGCTTCTCGACCATTTGAAATAGTGATGGATACATTGAAATGCAGGTTCATAGTAGGACCAACAGTACATTTCAACCTTTAAAAAAGAAAATTTAAGATATTTCATAGGGCAGGTATTTTCTAGCTTCTGTTTTCAAAATATTAACTCCATATTATGAAGCCTCTAATCTGAGCATATTTAATTATATCTTGGCATTGTATACAAAAAGCAGAAATCATGAAAATCTAATTCTTTAACATTATTGCAATATAAAAATAATAAGATCTTAAATACTGGACAAATAAAATAATATACAGATAGCTTAATTTATGTCAAACTCATAAAAGCTTATTTCATATCAAAATTATTCAAATTCATAATTCAGATGCAGATTGAGATATTTATCTCTGTACTGCTTAGAAAGATAGAGGATTTAAAAAATTTATTATAGCTTTTTATTTACAAGATATATGCACAGGTAATTTTTCAGCATTGACATTTGCAAAACCTTCTGTTCCAATTTTTCCCCTCCTCCCCCACCCCCTCCCCCAGATGGCAGGTAGGCCAATACATGTTAAATATCTTAAAGTATATATAAAATACAATATATGTATACATAGAGGATTTTTTTTAATCACCAAAATTGCAAAGGTAGTATTTTTATCTAAGAAGAGATTAAAAAAAAAAGAACTTTGACATGCTCTATTTTCATATAAGCAATAGTTTAATTATAAATGATATCTATGTATTTATTCAATCAGATTGGGTATAGCTTTTTCTTGACAACACTGCTGACAGTTTACATTACTGCACTTGATAAAAATTAAATTATAATGTACTTAATACACAATTATCCTGAATTATTCACAATATTTCTGAGGAAGTAGGTTTCAAAGTTTTATAAAAACAACAGTATAGTGATATATATATATATATATATATATATATATATATAGCACCTGTCTCACAAATTGCCAGAATAAAATGAGATAATGTATGTAAAGTGTTTTGCTTAAAATACAATATATGTATGAGCTATTTTTATTATTATTATTATATCTGACATTTACATTGTATTTCAAGGGTTATAAAGAGTTTTACATATTATTTCATTTGATTTTCACACAGCTGTTCAAACATTATAAACAATTGACTTCTCTGTTATAATGTCATAGAAAATTATAATGTAATGATAAACATAAATCCTATTTCTAAATTAGCGTAAGAAGTATTTAATAAGGGTTTCACAGAGAATTTGTTTTTCTGAGACAAGGAATTTAAATACATAAAATGTCATACTTAATGTCTTAATCTCAGTAATATGGATAATTTAGTCTTTTACTTTTCCTTGGAACTAATTTTGTTAAGTTTTCAAGTTATAGGGCTTAATTGGCAATCTGCCAAATTGGAGTTTTAGCCAGATGTCCCCACCTTTTTTGGAGGTTTCATTGTATTAATTTACAAGTTCTAGGGTTCTTGATGTATTATGGGATGCATAGTTTATGGAATGTTCTGGATTTAATCTGAGCTGCCAATGTAATACACTCATGGAACTACCTTTTTTTTTTTTCCTGCTTAGATAATCAGTTGCCCAGGGTCACACAGTTTAGTGCCAGATTCTAAGGCTGAATTTGAACTCAGGTCCCCCTAATCCCAAGATTGGTGCTCTTTTATTGTGCCATCTTGTAACTAATAGAACTAATTTTTATAGTTTCAAAGGAAGAAACTTAGAAAAGGACAGGTTTCATCTTCAAAAAAATAAAAAAAAAGAGTATAGTGATATGAGAGATGATTACTATAATTTTTAAAAATTTCCTTTAGGAAAATTCCTTTGAAATCCTTAATAAATTCTTCCAAAGGTCAACTCACCCTACTTGAACATTACTTTTTCAAATCAACCTGAAATATCAATGGAGAATGGTCATGTTAATATTTAAAACCATTGTAAAGTACTGGATTCTTTTTTTACTTTTATACTAAATAGACAATTTTTTCAAGTCTTCAACTGAAAACAAAGATTCTCTTTACAAGAATATATACATAGGAAATCATTTTAGTGATCTTACTTATTTGTAGTGCTCTCACTTGTATTCAGTATGCAGCTCTCATCTCCAATGAAAACTTTGGTTTTTCTAAAATCAAATTTATTATTTTTTCTTAATCCAAAATCCCAGCCACACACGGTCAATGTTGTGCCTCCCTCTAGGGGTGCACTAGTTGGGAGAATCTGCAAAGTAGAAAAAAAAGTTTCATTCAAAACTAAAAATATAGCTTTCAACTATGTGATGATCATTCAAGGTTGCACATTTGTGACTAGGATTTTTTGACTAATGTGCACATTTCCTTTCAACATTAAAAAAAAAAACAGGGGAAGGGGAGCAAAATGACAATAGACAAATATACAAAGTCTTTTCCTTATTTCAAGGAAAGTAATGAAAGTATTACTGGTTCCATTTTAGATGAGTCAACTGATATTCAGAGAGTCTAATCAAAATGCATGATGTCTATAGGGAGATTGACCACAAATATTCTGAGGCTAAGTACATGCTTTCCCCACTTTCCTGTGCTCTCTAGATCAGAGGCATCAATCAGTTGGCAGGCCTGCCAAATCAGATTAAAATGTAACTGGGAAGTATTTAACAAAAATAAATAAAAATACAAAGTAGAACATATATAACATGTGGTCCTTGATGGACTTGTTTCTATTTGAGTTTGACGATGACTGCTCTAGATACTTTCCATTAAACCGCTATATTTGGAATATAATTTCCATTAAAGGCAAAATGATTTTAAATTCCAAAGCACCTGAAAGAAATAACATAATATTCTGATATACTTATGGATGGACCATCTGAAGTCATCAAAGTTCATTGGGCAAGACAAAGTCAAAGTGACCGGTAATTGCCCAGGATGCAGTGGAGGATTTTGGGCTCTTCAATGTACGACCAAATTCTGAGTCCTCTTTGAGAATGAAGGACAGAAAACAAGAAGTAGGATCCATAGAGTAACACTAAAATAAAATAAATTTGTGGAGCCTTTTGGAGAAGACTAGATTATAGAATTTCAGACTGTTTCATCCCAACTGGACCAGCCAACAAGTCTGTGAAGTATCTTCCAAATAGTTATGGTGAGAGCTAGACTTAATGGCATTATCTCAACCACTGATATATAATTCACACAAGTATAGGTTAATATATGTACTTTTGTATTTATTATTTATAAAGTTCAATTCAGTTCAAGCCTCATTTATAAAGAGCTTACTACAGGCAAGGCTTGTGTTAGGCAGGTATGAAAAGCTAAAAAATGACAACTTTTATCCCCAACTGTCCTTACAATTCAGTAAGGGAAAACATGATATGCAAGGGGATGTATTTGACATTATATGTTTGGATTATATATTCAATTAACTAATCAATCAAGAAGCATAGTATTTAATATATGCCAGGTACTTCTGATATAAAAATAAGACTAAAACAATTTCTGCCCTCAAGGTGTTTACATTTTAATGGAAAAAATAACATGTGCATCTATAGAGGAAGTAGTATGGAGCCAGGAAAGAAAGATCAACTTGGAGTTGCAGGTCCTGAGTTAGAATTCCCTACAGCGAGGTGGCAGAGTGGACAGAGTACCAGACCTGGAGACAAGAAAACTCATCTTCCTCATTTCAAAACAAGCTTTAGCTGCTTACTAGTTGCGAGACCCTGACAAGCCATTTCACTATTTGCCTCAGTTTCTACATCTGTAAAATGAGCTATAGAAGGAAATAGCGAAACACTTCAATATCTCTGCTAAGAAAATCCTAAATGAGATCCCAAAGAATTGATTGAAACAAATGACTGAATGACTGAAAAATAACTGCACAACAATAGCTGTGCTATTTTAGGTAAATCTTTTAACCTCTCTAACTCCTCTTTTGCTTCTTTATCTGTAAAACAGGGAGGGAAGAAGAGTGAAATAGATAAGTGATCTCTCCCAGTTCTCTTTCTGTAATCCTATAATTCCATGATAAGTTTATAATAAAATGTAACATTTATATAGCAATTACTATATATCAAGCTAAAGTGCTAAGCATTTAAAAATTATTATTTCATTTGATCTTCACAACCTTGAGAGGTAATTAATTATATAATAATTATATTACTTATAGATACCCTATAAATATTAAAATCTAACATTGTTTTGCCTTTATAAAGATTTTTTTACTATATCAAATTATATAATTTATAATGATTATATATAATAATAATAAATAATAATAATATTCCCATTTTCAGCTGAGGAAACTGATTTGAATTCAGTAGTTTCTGACTCTAGGACCAGTGTTCTCTCTGTTGTACTACCTGGTTGTCCCAACAAAAAAAAGGTAATGAATGGGAGGTGGAAGGGGTAGCAAAATATCATCTGAGTTTCAAGTAGAAATGGAATGAATTTTAGAGTAAACTAGAGATCCTAAGAGGCACCAGTGGC
The DNA here is from genome assembly GCF_048593235.1 of Sminthopsis crassicaudata. Lineage (NCBI taxonomy): Eukaryota > Metazoa > Chordata > Mammalia > Dasyuromorphia > Dasyuridae > Sminthopsis > Sminthopsis crassicaudata. Next base: position 129,685,588 of record NC_133621.1, read on the forward strand.
TTAGGGGACAGTCACTGCATTAGGAATGGTGATAGGAGATAAAGGATTGTGGATTGCTGTCAACTACACTAACCTTCAGTGCATTGCTAAAACCTAGCTTTCCTAACATCTTTCACTGAGTTGCTGCTGTGTAGGGGAGAATCATTGCTTTCTGTGAGACATGAAGAAAGGTGGCGATCATTTGAAAATGATCTTTGTAATTTTCTCTTACTGCCTTGTTATTCTGTTTAATCAAGTGTCTTTACTTTGAATTCATGGTCATTTGTTTTGGTTTGTTAAGGTAAGTATCAGCAGGAAGCTGTGAGCTATGAGAGCAAATATCCCAATACCTAAGACCTAGATGAAGATAAGAAAGGGGTCACTTAGAGGAACCTCAGATGGTGCAAAAACATACATGTGTCTAAATGAAAAAGTGATGGGGCAAAAGGAGAGGAATTCAACAAGTAGGGGGGATGATGACCAAGAAAGATTTCTTAGGGAATTTTATAGAGAAAGGGGCAAGAGGATGGTCTATTCCAGGCATGGAAGATATAATGATCAAAGGCAAAGAGACAGAAGAGGGAAAGATACAGATAGTTAACTAGGTTAAAGGAATTTTAGTCCTTGGTAAATATTCAAATCTGTTTATCTTTCTCAAGATCTTATAATTCTCAAGTTATAGCTTTCCTTCTAAGAGTAGTAACAAAAATACTTTTAGGAATTTAAAAAATAGTAAATGCAAGTACTGAATAAATGTCAAATAGCAGTAAGATTGTAAGTTTTCTCCAAAGCTCATCTTCCATTAAAAAAATTAAAATGTTAAAATTTTCACTGAACAATAATACTTATACTTTATTCTTATCTATTTGAGAGTGAATATCCATAATACCCCAAAAATCAATGTTCATTTTTTTCTTTTTCTTTTTGTTCTGGTGAAAGCAAACCTTAATTCTATTGATGAAACTAGCAACTCTGAAATTAGAGAGCACTCAAGCAATTTTGAAACTTATAGAAAAACTTCTTTGGCTAAATCTAAAATTAAACAATAAAAACAACAAACCCCTTCTACTTTCAAGTCAAAAATAAGCTTGTCAATAGCCTTGTGACAATCTAAAAAGGAAATGCTCTTTTGGGGGGATATATTGTAAATTGTGTTGTAAAATATAACAATGGTGGGAAAAGTATAGCTCCACTCCAGAGGTCATACACAAAACAGTAAAGGTATTTGCTTGGCAAAAGTAAAAAAGCTATTCCTTTGTGATTTATATGTGCTCTTAACAAAATTCAAATTTTCAAACACCCCAAACCTCCCAAGTAAATAATTGCAAACTAAAGTCTTAACTTCTACTTGTTACCTACCCCTTTAAGGTCTTAGCTTAATGCTTTAGTAATTGCTATTTTATCCATAAAATCCATTACACAGTTATTCTTTTTTAAATGAAAAATTACCTCTTCCATCACAGGCGAGTGAAAATTGCTACAGAAATCCGTTTATTATTTTGTTAGAAATCCAGTAGGAGAGAACAAGACATCCAAGCCTCACAGGGCTCTATTCAGCCTGAGGCAGTCACTGTAGCTGCTATTCCCCATTCTAATGAAGGTTTTTTCCTTTACTGAAAACAGCTGCCAAAAGTCTATTTTGGTTGTTGTTGCTGCTGCTGCTGCCTATTTTTTTTTTTCTTTCCTCCTATACCTGAAATGGAATCTAGCTACCCCTCTATTCTGCAAGTACTATGTAAGGTAAAAAAAGAAGTTTGGGGATCATGGAAGAGAAGGAGTCTTGATCATCAGAAGTACTGTTAGATATTGCATACCCTAAAGATACTATACAAACCCTACTTAACCAAGATTCAGTAGATAGAATGGTAGACCTGAAGTCAAGAAGTTCTGGGGTTCAAATTTGGCCTCAGACAATTAGTAGCTGTGTGAACCTAGACAAGTTACTTAGCCTCTCTTTATCTCAGTTTTCTCAACTCTAAAATGGGGATAAGAGTTATGTCACAGAGTTGTTGTGAAATATCTGTAAATATCTTGAGAACTTCTATAAATTGATGAAGAATGAAATGTACAGAACCAGGGAAACAATATAAATAACAACCACCACATTGTAAAGACAAATAATTTGAAAGCTATAAGAATTATTATCAATACAATGATTATACATGATTCCAGGAGACCAATGATTAAAACCTCCTGATATTTTTTAATAGTTATAGGTTTTAATTTTAGGGAATAAAATGAGAATTCATATATGCAGGATTAGAATATAATCATACACAGCTAATGAAAAACTTGTTTTGCCCATGCGTATTTTCTATAAAGATTTTGTTTTTCTTCTTTCTCCCTCTTTCCCTCCCCCATTCTCTCTGTATCTGTTTCTGTCTCTGTGTGTATATGTGTCTGTCTGTCTTTCTCATTCTCTCTCTGTCTCTGTCTCTCTCACATGGGAGGGATAGAAAATAGATTTCTCTTCATTACTTTTTAAAAAAAACAGATGGGGTGATGATATAGAGTTGTGAAATGTTGCATGCACTTTCAGTTGCATGCACTTCACCTTTCAGGTGAAGTCATTGTATTGTTAGTATTGGGTAATTGTTTTAGTTATTTATTACAGAAATTTATTGTATAGTGAGTGTAATATATAAATGTTTGTAATATAAAAATGAAAACACAAACAAAACTTTTTTTTAAAAGTTTGACATGTTCCCCCTCCAAGCAATTAAATGGGCATTTCCTTGAATCTTTGTTTTTTGGAGGGAATGAGGAAATGGTGGGTAACTTCGGAATGAAAGCTAAAGAAAGGAATGGTAGTGGTCTATGGATCCAAGAATATGTAAAGTAGTTTGGTAATGATAATTTCCCTGGGGATGAGGGAGGAAGATGTAAAATCATTCTTTATGCTGGGATTGGTTACCTAATAAGAAGTTTTATAGGCTTGATCCTCCATCTCTTAAGAGAGAAATGACAAAGATATAATAGATCTCTACTTTCCTTTTTCATATATAAAAATGGCAGCACTCATGTTAAAATAATACATTTAAATCACAGTTCAGCTTATTAAAATGAGTTAAATAAATACACATATGCATATATATATGTATTGGCAGGGTCATTAGGAGAATACAACTACCCCCTCTCTTTTGGATGGAAATGGTCACATATGTTGCATATTTATAAATACTAAATGTTTCACTTGAATAGTTCATCCTTTTACCAGCTTGTTATCTTCAAATTTTCTAATCAATTAAGGAGCAGTTTTGATTGTCTCCCTGGAATTGAGTTCAATCCTATAAGATATGCTAAATTTTTTTCTTAATATCTATATAGAATATATTGGAAAATGATCATTTTTAAAAGCCTCTCCTATATGGTCTTTAAATTTGAAATCAGATAAAGTGCTTCAAACAATAAGTTAATTGACTTGCATTCCTGAAACTCTCCTATGTGGAATTGTAAAAGATTTTAGGGATTGAACTTTGTATATTCTGTAAAGCATCCTATCCTGTGTTTATTGGAGAGCTAAATTCAGTACATCAGTTGGATTTTAGGCACATGGACTTTAAGTAGATTAGAAAAAGATGAATAATCTGTTTTTTTTTTTTCAACAAGAATGTAAACGTCATGGTCTAGCAGAGCATGAAATCTCACTAACAACTATGAAGCAAAGGGATTTATATACTCAGCTGCATTATTTTTTCTTCCAACAGTCTTGAACCAAGCTTTACAAACCTGTGAATACTATAATTCAATCTTTTAGAAGATTCAAATATATCAGTAGTAGATTTATAGAAGATGCAAGAGGAGGGAATATGAAAATTCATTGTAGTGAAAGAAAATATATTTATATTTATATATGTTTATACAGACTTATTTTTAAATAAATAATCATATTTGTATTTAAACATTTATATAATGTTTATGATAAATATTACTCATATTTAGAACATAGAATAATACTGTGCTATCAAAAGAGCCTGGATAACTAAAAACCTTTGATTTCTTGCTCTTTGGAGCAGAAATACAATAGCAATGAAGGAAAGTGCACTTAGACATCACAGCTTTATAATTTATGAGCACCAGGGGATTAAAACAAATTTTATTAGCACTTCTAACACTATCTGGGTAAACTGGTTCCAAAGGAGCAGACATTTTAGTCACTTTATTCAATTTGACTCAAAAAAAGTTTAATTTATTTTTCCCACTCTAGTGTAGCCTTTATGACTGATGTTATGAGAAGCATACTTATAAGTCTTAAAATGTTTCATTTGCACAGGTCACCCTTTTGCCAACATACTTCCTTCAATTTAAAAATCACCTTGTCTAATTTTTAAATAAAGTAGAGGTGACAATTGAAAACACACACATCCATACCCACTCACCCACATACCCACATACACACCCATGGCTTTCACTGGCTGTCTGAGCTCAGATTTCTAGTGTTTCAAATTGCCACTTCTATTTACATACCCTAGTGTTCATAAAAAAGTAAAATTCTTTGTTACTGGGTAAGCACATTAAGTAAAGACAAAAGGGCATAAATACAGCAGGGTAGGGTTTTTTTTTGACTTTCTTTTAGTTTACTCATTGCCTTATCAAACTTGGTCTTAATATTTATATTACACCTAATAGAAAATGATTTGGTTAAATGAACAGTCATCCAGTACGAATCTTGCTTCAAACCATAGCTAAATGAAAACAGCCATGAGCCGTGATACCAGCTCTTGTTCTGACTTGTAAACTTTGTTTACTTATGGACTTGATCCAGACATAGAAACCTATAACTTTCTTTTTTCACAGGAGTTAGAGTGAGTGAACTCCAACTGTTCTATACTAAATGAATTTCCCAGGCAAAGAAAATACATACTCAATCTTGTTCAGGAAAGTGATAGTATTTTTTTTTTTTTTTTTTTTTTTTTTGCAGTGGGGAGTGACAGTGAGGTAAGTTTGGGGGTTTTATTTGTTTTTTTAGTAAATTTTCTCATGGACATGAACATAATATCAAAAAACATGATCAAAGAAGCAATGCAACATTTTGAGAATATGGTCATGATAGTAATAGTTCACTAACGTAAGTGGGTAAGCATACTTATTGCATCTTTACTCTTTACTCTTATTCTAAAAGTTGTTATGAAAGCTCTGTGATCATCACCAACAAAGTCTCTTCCATGTACCAGACTGAGAGCCGTTGTCAAGAAAATGGGCAAGAAATCTTATTTGCCCACAGAATTGTTAGTAAAACTCCAACTAATCTGTGGTCAGATAGGGAGGCTCTGGGCTTCTCTCTCTTTTGGTCCACAAGGTGACTAGGAATTTCTTTCACTATCAGTCATCTTAATGAATGTATGAACATTCCAACTCCTCCACAAGTTACTAGGAAAGGGTTCTCGTCTGGCAGCTGGGTGCACAAAGCTTCTGGTCACTTAGAAATGGGTCACAAGGAATCCAGGAAGTGGTGATTCAGGAACTAATAGAGTAGGTAGCCAAGTGGAGAGCAATAATGGGGTTCATTATGAGACTAGATCTTATACTCATTAGCCAAGATTTCTCAATAAACAAGATCAGCTCACTTAAGAATGATCTTGTGTCTTTTTTAAAAACTTAATTGAAAAAGATAATAGACATGAATTTCCTTACCTTCCTTCTTTGATATGACAAAATCTCTGTCTTCACTCATCCTCTCTCTCTTCCCTCTGGTTTCAGTAAAATACCTCTCTTTGACAGAGTTAAGTTTGCCCTTGATACCCTCTCCATTTGACTCTTGATGACTAACATAAAGTGCCTGGCTCATAGTAAGGATCTGTTGATGACTGGCGAATCTTGTTCTATCACCTTTTCCTACTCTCTCTTGCCTTGCTTTTTTTCTCAGTTCCTTCCTCTTAGTCTACAAATATGTTTAGGTCTCATTTTCCAAAATAAGAGCCCTTCCCTCAATCCTGATGGAGCTTTCCTTTTGTAAAAAAGAGTTAATAGTCCTTCCTTCCTTCCCTTAATGTTCCTCAACTTTGGCAACCTGGATTTTGCCCCTGTAATCCACTGAATTTTTTTCCTTCAAGGTCACCAGTGATTTCCCAAGTACTGCAAACTATATTTTTTCCCTTAATTATCATCCTTTTTGTTCCTTCTTCAGCATTTCACCAATTATCCATTGGATTGAATGATACTTTTCTATCCTTGCTTGCCTCTTTTGTCTTTGATTATTTCTTCTTGGTTCTCTTCACTGTTTCTTGCCTCTTAAGTTAGGAAATCTTACATTTCCAGTCTTTCTTGTAAACCTCTATCTGGACGTCCTATCTATACCTCATACTGAGCATGTTTAAAAACCACACTCATTGTGTTTCCTCCTCAAACCTGCACCTCATCCAAGATGCCTTATTTTTGATACTTCACTTCGTTTCCCTAGTTACCTCGGCTTGTCCCTATGCCCTTATCACTTTCTATTTTGTATATATACAGTTATGTGTGTATGTGTGTGTGTGTGTGGGTGTGTGTGTGTGTGTGTGTGTGTGTGTGTGTATGTGTGTGTATTCCAGTAGAATGTAAACTTCTTGGGAAGCGTTCATTTGTTTCTTTATATCTCCAGCACCTAATAGTACCAGGGACATAATATCTGCTTAACTTTTGTTTGTTGAGTTGATATATATCTCTTGCTTGCTTATTAATCTGTAAGCTCTTTGAGGGTAGAGATTGTGTAATGATTTGTCTTTTTATCCCTGAAATCTAGCACAATATGTATTCAATAAATGCTTATTATATTGAAACGAATTGCCAGACGGATAACACATGAAAGAATATGGTTGTTAATATTATATTATCCCTAGATAATGAGTGTCAGTTGAAATCCCAGGGTCAATGGTATTTCCCCCCAGACAATAGGATATAGACAAAAGGCTAAAATCAAATATACATATATATACATACATACATATATATATATATATATATATATATATATATATATATATATATATATATATATATATATATATATATATATATGCTTTGGTTGATAATCGTGGTTCATTGAATAAAACTGCTGGTTTTTTATTTTTCTTTTTTTAGTTTTTGTTCTTTACTATCATTAGGAAGATGATGGAAATGCTGGAATAGGGATTTGTAAAAAATTAAAACAAGAAACATTTGACAAACTTAAAACCTTACCTCATAAATAGTAGGCAGACAAATACCTTGGTTCCCTAGCTCAGTGACACATTCCTTAGATTTCACACATTGATTATGACACCAGGTACATTGCACAAAAGGAGGAGCTGAGAGACATTGGCTGCAGGACTTAAAATGGTCACAACCTAGACCATTCAATGGGATCTTAGTTATCTGTGGATAAAGATTAGGAAAATATTTCCAAATGTAATTTTTCACTGAAAAGAAACAAAATACATAGGAGATACATTACCATATATATTACTTTATAGTATCTATTATTACACCAGTTACATCAGATGGTTTAGTTTCTAAAATTACTAAAGATGATTAAGATATTATATACAATACATTCATTCTTATACTTTTGCTGTGGTATCTATGTGGTGAAAGGTAATGGTATTTTTAACTGGTTTCCTTGCAATGATATACTTGTTGTTTGATAATTATTTTGCTTTGCCTGCCATAATTTGAAACAACAAAAATTCAAACTACAGGAAGATGAATCATGACCCCCAGGAAATTCTAACATAAGCTCCAAATTTGTATTTCCTGGCTTTTGTAGGTTTGTACCACAATTTTGTTATTGAATTTTTAATATTCATTTGGTTTTTTTTCCTCACAGAGAATAGAAAGCAATAAAGAGAACATAAGTATATGTGACTCAAAGGCCTGTGTCAGATTCAGTCAGCTTGGTATAAGAAATGCAAATTGACTTCATTGATCTTTAGAATCCCCTTGAGAGAAGCTATCTGCACACAGATCCAAGAGAAAGTGGAACATTACAAATGACCAAAGGAACTTGTAAATATCTTTTTGCAAAGAACCTCAGCTAATAGGAAAAGATCTAACCTTCTTCCCTGTAATAACTAGTGTGAAGCCATCTGTATTTGGTGGACGATGAACAATCACTTCTGGGGAAACGGGATGGGAATCCAATTGAAAATTCACATGAGGGGTTGATTGTCCCCGAGAAACCACAACCTAAAAAAAAAAAAAAAGAAAGAAAACCTTGATATCAACAAATTCAATATAATTCTAGTGAAGTTTGATAATGGGATAAGAGAACACTTATATGAGAGGTTTAACATCTGAATAGTCTATCTTACTGTTTAGTCAATCTATTTTAAAAATTAATCCTCTGCCTCTGGGAAAGACTCAGACAATAGACAATTATTTATAAATTTTTAGGAGTTTCCTGAGGAGGAAATGCGTTTACTAGTGTAGAAAACATCATAGAAGATAGCATATAAATGGAAGATAAAAGACTCCTTTGCTTAGTTGCATAATCATAATTGTATCTATGAAGAAATTCTTATTTATTTCTCCCAGTTTCACAGAATCACAGAAAGAGAAGGAACCTCAAAGGGATCTAGTCTAATATATATATATATATATTTTGTAGATAACTTTTATTTTTATTCATTCATTCATTTACTTATTTATGTTTTTAATAGTACTTTATTTTTCCAAATACATACAAAATAGTTTTCAGCATTCACTTTTGCACTTTTGGAACACTTTTGGTTCCAAATTTTTCTCCCTCTCCTCCCCCTCATTCCTCCCCAAGATAGCAAGCAGTCTGATATAGATTAACAAGTGCAATTCTAAACATATTTCTGTATTTGTCTTGCTGAGCAAAAAATAAAAAGATTAAAAGAAAAAAAATCAAACAATACCAACAAAAAGGTGAAAATACTATATACTTTGATCTACATTCAGTTTTCATGCTTTTCTCTCTGTATGTGGATGGCAGTTTCCATCACAAATCTATTGGAAAGGCTTTGAATCACCTAATTGTTGAAAAAAAAACCAAGCTTATTATAGTTGATCATCACATAATCTTGTTGTTACTATGTACAATTTTCTCCTGGTCCTGCTCATTTCACTCAGTATCATATCAGTTCATGTAAGTCTTTCCAGGCTTTTCTGAAGTCAGCCTGCTCATCATTTCTTATAGAACAATCATATTGCATTATACTCACATACCATAACTTATTCAGTTATTTCCCAGATGATGGGCATCCATTCAGTTTCCAGTTCCTTTTCACTACACAAAGGGCTGCCACAAACATTTTTGCACATGTGGATCCTTTTCCCTTTTTTATAATCTTTTTGGGATACAATGTCAGTAGAGACACTGCTGGTCAAAAGGGGATGCAGAGTTTGATAACTCGTTGGGCATAGTTCCTATATTGCTCCCCAGATTGGTTGTGATGCCCTTGTTTCTTGGAATGGAGGTGAAGTAAATCCTTCCCATTTCATTCCCATTTTAAACAACTGTCTGGTTTCTGGCCCCAATCCCTTGGAGACAAATATCTCACGGTTTCAAATTGCTTTCCACCTTATTTTTTTTTTTTTAAATAGGGGACTTGTCCAAAGTCACACAGACAGTATTACTAGGAGGATCTGAACACATTTTCTTGGTCTTTGGTGTTGGCTGTCTGGCCACATAGCTTGTTTGTGGTTTTTGCCAATTCACTACCACTGGACCTCAGTTTATTCAAACAAAATGAAGAGGTTGTCTTACATGACATCTCATTCTATGATCTATATTCCATCTTCAATGGAAATGAAGACAATGCCCAAGACACTGTTGTTCATCCTTCAGTCTCAAAGAGGACCAGTGACATCAGGAGAATGATATCTTGACTTGAAAGTGAATTGAATTTAAGTGAGGCAGAGATGTGTAAATTCATCAGTCCCATTCTTTTCTCCAGAGTCAAGACATACTTTGGGAATACTGGTAATAGCTCCAGATGCATTGTAAGTGTTAAGTTGATCTTTTTAAGCTAAATGCTTTCCCTTAATATGTTTAATAAATTCGTTGTGAGAGATCAACAGATAGGTTGCCATAATATAGATGCTAAACATTTTCCTTCACTTTTCTCTTCTCTAAAATAAATCTAAAATTCAATTCCCCTTTTCCTAGATCCTTAACTAATTTTTTTGTTGTTGTTCTCCTCCAGAACCCTTCCAAATTTTAAATCTTTTGGAGTAGCTAAAATGGATCTTCAGACTATTTTGTGATCATGTGATATACTTGAATTGCCCTATAAACAAATTTCTGGCTTTCTGATTGACTTCAAAATATGAACTGATGTTTGCAAAAATGTCTTGAAAACTGCCTCAAGTATCTCTCCAGTCTAGGACTTCCTCCACTCAGCTATCAGTGATCTTCCTTAACTGTGGGTCCTGAATACGGCTTTTATAACCCTTCATAACTTGGTCACTTCTTGCCTTTCTGTTTTTTCTTTAAATAGGAAAACCTGTTCCTTGTTAATCTTACTCTTTACCTTCTTCCTCCATCCCATATACTTTGTAATCCAAGGAAATGAGAGATCTACTGTTTTTAACACAAAAGATTCCATCTTTAGATTCTGTGTTTTTTCATTGGCTATACCCCATGCCATCTCTTTTCTCATCTTTATTTCCTGGTTTTCCCTAGATACCTTCAAATTTCAGCTAAAATCCTCTTGTCTGCTATTCTGATCAATAAAATGATCCAAGACATGATGAAAAATTCTATCCACCTCTAGAGAGAGAGAAAAAACTGATGAACCCTGAATGCAAATTGAAGTATAATTTTCACTCTTTATAATATGGAAATATGTTTTGCATGATTTCATAAATACAATTGATATAATTTTGCTTGCCTTTTCAGTGAGTGGGAGATGAGTGGGAGGGAAGGAAAATAATTTGGAACTCAAATTTTTTTTAGAAGGCTAAAAATAAATTAAAAATAAATGCAAAGTCCTAACTTTTTGGGAAACATACTTTTCCTAATTCTCTTTAATCTCAAATGCCTTCCCTCTGATATGATCTCTAATTTATTCTGTATATATCTTGTTTAATATCTAAACCTATTTATCTTAGGAGAATGTTTAACATCTCCAATATGGCATATAGGTTGCTTATTAGTCTTTGAGGGCAAGTCCTTTTTTAGGGAAGAGGGTCTTTCTCTGCATTCCCAGCATTTAACTCAATATGTGACACACAGTTTAATAAATAATTGTAATTTTGAAAAATTTCTTCTTGTTGGGTTGGCTCCAGAATAATAGGTTTTATTCCTCATCCTTACAACATTGTATAATAGGACATTGTAAATGTTAAGTAAAGTGCTAAATTTTTAGAGGGCCAGGGATTATAGCAACTACCAGAAAAAAAACAAAAAACAAACTAACAAGATCACTATCTTAGAACAATGGTGGGAGATCAAGAATGGTTGGAGTGTTTCAAGGTCCTCACTAACATATTGATTAGGCTAAAATAGCTACAGAATGGTATAGGAAAATTATAATAACTAGCATTTATAAAGCTCTTAGAGTTTTGAGAAGTATTTTAGATATTCTAACTCATTTGATCCTCCCAGCAATCCAGAGACTTAAGTGCTGTTAACACGATTTTATAGATGAGGAAATTGAGTCTGAGAGGGTCATATACCTTCTAAGTGATCAGGGAAATATTTGCACTGAGGTATTCTTTATGCCCAATTTTATCCATGAAGAAAAAGTACTAAATAAGGTGCCAAAAGACTGGAATTTGAATACTGATTGTACTACTTTACTTGAGTTACATTGGACAAGTCATTTGAATCCCCTTAGCTTCAATGTATTCATTTGTAAAATGGGGATCATACTTGCATGATTTTTTAGACTGTGAAAAAAGATAATGAAAGAAAATTATTACTATAATAGAAGACATTTATATGAAGTTGATGTTCATATGACACTGTAATGTTTCTAAAGCTTTATGTACATTATTTCATTTGAGTTCTGTGAAATATATATTAAATTTTTTGTTTTCCTCATTTTACAAATGAGGAAACTAAAAAATTCAGATAAGATATTTGACTTGCCTGTGATCACATACTATCAGAGGCAGTAGCAAAATCTAAGACTCTCCTATCTAAATTCTCATAAGACTCTTCCAGTGATCTCTTTACTTCTCCAAAGTATCCTAACTTCCATGCTATTTTGTGGAATTGGACAACATCCCTTATACTCATTTGCTTTTCAGTGTAAAATTTTATTCATCTGCATAAGTAAGGAAAAAGCTGGGCCAACATTGGCCTTTATGCTATTAGGGATGGCCTAATGACATTCCCAGTTTTCTCATCTGCAAAAAAGGAATAAAAATGTGCATTCATCTCATAGGAGAAACTAACTGGCTGCAAATTACCTTGAATAAATCCCACAAAGCAATTTATAAATGTTCGAGGGAATCATTAGTAAATCTCTATTTCAGTGCAATAAATGGTATTGTAATGGCCTGAAACAATTTGGGAAGCTTCCAAAATGGTTTAATTTTCTCCAAGGGAGTGGTATATGAATAGGGAAGCTCACAGAGTTCACACAGAACCTATTGTTTTAAGAGTTCACACTTGATTGGGCATTTGTTTAACATTCATTTACCAAAGTGCCTGACAATAACATATTCTATAACATCACCTTAAGCAGAGTCACTATGCCTGTATATCAGGAATTGAGAAGCGAAGTGATACAACAAAGGTCACTCTGTTTGGAATTGTTTTGGATGGGAGAGGATATTCTGGCGGGGAATGATTATTACTTCAATATTAGACATTCATAACAAGACAACTGCACAATTGTTGAAAACAAAAATCACACTTTGGGAAATGAGTACCAATGAAATCATTCATGTAAAGTGAGGACAGATTAAATGATTTGTTCCAATTATTTTGTGTTGTTTCCAGAGTAAGAATCTTAATATTTTGCACAAGGAATTAGTGAATTCCTATTGAATGTGTTTAAGAAGAGCTTTAGAGAGATCTTTTGGAGGAGATGATTTGTGTTTCAAATATAGAACTGGGGTAGGCAAGACTTTAAGATATCCACTAACTCTAAGATTTTATGATACCACATTTTCAGACTCCATGTCTTCTTTTCTAAACAACTTAGATTTGTTTTCCAAATTCATAGCCTACATATTTTTTGGCCTTTATTAAGTCTTGGATATAATCATCTTATGCTTATTTCTCTTCATATTTGTTACATATGAAGATGTTTAGTGTGAATATTTAGGCTTAATTTCCTAATTTTTTTCCTCTAATAATTTCAAAAAAGAAAAATGGAAAAACTCTTTCTAGGAACAAATGACTAATGAATCTTAGGATTTATGGCTGAGGAGAAAGGAAACCAGTCAGGTAAGTGTCCTCAAAGTGTAGGGAGTGGCTTTCAGAGAGTTCAAAGAAAGAATGGATAAGTTTCTATGGCTGAATGCACAGATGATTAATATTGATAATGTAATCTTAGTCTAAATTAAGATTGACATAGTTTCTATAATGGAGCAGTGAAGTAGATAGAGTGCCAGGTCTAGAGTCAGAGAGACCTGAGTCCAAATATAGCTCAGTCATTTACTAACTGCGTGATCCTAAGCAAGTCATTTTATCCTACTGGCCTCAGTTTCCATATTTGTAAAATGGATTGGAAAAAGAAATGGCAAACCATTGTAGTATCGTTGCCAAGAAAACTCTGCATATGGTCACAAAGAATCAGATACAAATGGATAACAATAAAGTATCTATAATAAGAGGAGGAATATATTTTCTGTGTACTGTCTTAGATCATATATGAATGAAATATAGTCTTCCATTCTAGGTATCACACTTTAGGAAAGACATTAATAAGCTGAAGCAAATTTAGAAGAAGGTGATCAATAAGGTAAGCAAGCAGACTGGAGATGATGCTCTACCAATCACTTGAAGGAATGAGGCACATTCAATTTGAAGAAGAGAAATTTTGGGGGGTAAGTTGAAGTTACTTGATAGAAAAGTCAAATATTTGAAGGACTGCTTGCTGTGGACAACAGATTTGATTTATTCTGGATTGCTTCAGAAAGAAATATTAGGAGCAATGGATGGAAGCTGTTAAGAGGCAGGGTTAGCCTTTATTTCAGAAAAAGAAATGGAAAAAAAAACAAAGCCATCCCCACATAGAATTGACTGAATGGCCACTTATTACAATATTATTATTTTATTTTATTATAGAGAGGATTCTCAACATCGGATCAGTTTTAGAGCTAAAATGATCCCCAGAGATCATTGAGTTGAACCTCCTCACTTTACAGATGAGATACAGAGCAGTTAAGATCCATTAGATCCAGGATCAGGATCTAGTAAGTGTCTGAGGTGGGATTTGAACCTATGGTTGTTGGCTCTAACCAAAACAAGAAGGCTTCTCACTTGCAGAATCCTTCTATGTTACAATGCCTCTCTTATTCAGGTAGAGTTAAATTATATGATCTCCCAAGGGCCCTTCCTTTTTTTGTGGTTCTAGGATACTTATTAGTTCTTCCAGACTTATTATATAAAGTTGTTTAGTCATTCAGGCATGTCCAACTCTTCATGACTCCATGGACCATAGCATGCCAGGTCCTTCTATCCTCCAAGTCTGTCCAAGCTCAAATTCCTTCCTTCCATATCACTGTGCATACATCTTATTCCCTGCTATCCCCTTCTTCTTTTGCTTTCAATTATTTCTCAGCATCAGAGTCTTTTCTGATGACTTCTGTCTTCTCACTATGTGGCCAAAGTTTTTAAGTTTTAAATTTCAGCATCAATATTTGACCTTCCAATTAATAGTTGGAATTAATTTCTTTAAGTTGGATTATTTGATTGCCTTGATGTCCAAGTCACTCTCAAAAGTCTTCTCCAACATCACAATTTGAAAGTGTTGGTTCTGTGGCGTTCAGCTTTCCTTATATTCTATCTCTCACAGTCATATATTAGTACTGGAAAAAATAACCCTAGCTTTGACTATATGGACCTTTATTGGCAAGGTGATGTCTATGCTTTTTATTATGTTGTCAGATTTGCCATGGCTTTCCTTCCAAGGAGAGAAGATCTTTTAATTTCATGGCTGCAGTTGCTAACAGTGATCTTTGACAGCAAGATTAAAAAAAATCTGATTCTGTCTCTAATTTTTCTCCCTTTATTCCCCAGAAAACGATGGGACTAGATGCCATTATCTTAGGATATGTGGTGTTTTTTTTTAATGTGGAGTTTCAAATAAGCTTTTATACTCTCCTCTTTCACCCTCATCAAGAAACTTCTTAATTGTCATCTGCATATCTGAGATTCTTGATGTTTCTCCTGGCAACCTTAATTCTGATGTTTGATTCTTTCAGCACTCTGTAGAATAGTCCCTCCTTAAATACCCCCTTCCTTTCTCCAACCCTCATATTTTCTTTACTGTTTGCTATGACTAAATCTCTGGATTCCTAGGCCACTATCTCTATCTTTGTTAAAATAATAAAATTCATTTAATATTACTTTCCCATAAAAGCCCAAAGCCAAACCAAAATTAAAAAAAACCCTCTCCCTTTTCTAAAATTAAAAAAGAAGTTTCCATTGCTGAGATTTAATTAGCCTCATCCTGTGAAGGATGGTCATTTGCTTTATTTTTGTTTATTATAAAATTCACCTCACAAAGACTTTGAGCCCATAGCTAAGATTGAATTTTTGATTTTGCTTATTTATAGAGACATTGCTCCAAAAAGAAGTGGAGTAAATAGTAAACATCCAAGTTAAAAGTGAATGAAATAAACTTCCAAGCTTTTTCTCCAGCCTTTTTTTTTCCAGCAATTTTGGTTAAAGCTTTTTACCTTTATGGGAAAGCCTTAGCAGGTAAAGGGCTGGCCTACCTTTATAGTTTTTAGAGGCATAGAAGGAAATACTCTGAGGAAATTGTTAAGTACCTAGCAAATAAACAAAGCTCTATGCCCTTAATGGGTTCTCAAATGAATTTTGTTTGTTATATAGAGTGGGACAAACAACCGAAGGCCAGGGAAAGCGATGTGAAAAAGCTTGATTAAAGTTTGGAATTAGATTAATGTTTGTAGTAGAGGTGGTACCACAGCTGCAAATACCTTTTTAGTTGATCATTATCCATGTTTCCTCAAGAATACCCATCCCTCTAAAATGCAAAGAATGCTTTTCTGTCCTTAATTCCCTACTTTCACTTATTGCCAGAATTCCTTCTCATTGAGTAATAATATTAACCCTCTCAAAACCCTGAAGCAATGTCTGGATGTTCACAAGAAATTGAAAGATTCATTTTAGTTGTAACAGAAATGAAACAGAAGTCTGGAGTTCATCTACAAATTCAGTTTTTATGACACCAAACAGCCCCAGTTTACATAAAGTAGAAGACTGGCAATTGGTAGAAACTTGTGTGTGTTGATAGCTGATGTGTAGACTTCAGGTCTTAACATTCTTATTTTTCCTTCAACTCTATAAAAATAAAATAATTTTAGGGGGAGGTGATATCTGAGCTATCTGTACAATTTGGACTATTTAGAGTAGGACAAAATGCTAAGAGTTGGAGGGGGGAATCAGAAAAAAAAGTGTTTCCCACCCCTCTCATCTCCCTGAAGTATAAAAATCTTAGATTATGTCATTTTAAAAAGATGGTGAATAAAATTTAAAATAGGTGCTCCATGGTTACTTTTTATTAATTCTTCTTAAATGATTTGGAAGACCTATAGTATAGATAGGTTTTTATGTGAAGTTATATTTGGAAATAGCACCTGAATAAATAGATAATATCAGAATTATTAAAAACAATAATAGTAATATTTAAAATGTAATCATTTAAATTTTGTCTGACTTTAATGGCCATGACAAAACTAAATTTGTTTTGAAGGTCTCAATATATTTTTTCTTTTCTTTTTAAACAGACAAGTGATTTCATAAAATAATGAGCTTTGGGTGGAGAATTTTCTCTACCGATACAGATTATCTACTTGTTTTGCAAATTATAATCTTAAGGGGGTTACCTAAGGACTGAGAGGATAAGTGATTTGGCCAGGCAGCAAGTATGTGTCAGACCCAGAACTTGAACCAATATCTAGCTATTAATGCCAGCTCTCTATCCACTGCACCACACTGCCTCTCATGTTATATTTTCTTATGTTCAGAAAAAAAGATAAATAAAAAATATTATTAAGAAATGGGAATAAATTTTCTAGCTGCCAATTCAAAATGCTGCAAATTACTTTAAATCAAGATGTAAAAGTAGTCTTTTCAATTATGGCTGTTAGAGCTACTGAAATTTACTGAATTATTTTTATAACAATGATTCTCAAAATGTGTTCCAGGAATTCCTTCCCAGATGTCCATGCGATCCTTTTAGTATATACTCTTGAGGTAAAAACTATTTTCATAATAAAACTAAAATATTTTAATTTAAAAAATGGTTAACTATCAATAAATAGAATCCATATAAACAAAAGCTTTTTGGGGAGATCCTCAATATCTTTTAAGAGTGCGAAGTGGCCGTGAGACAAAAAAAGTTTGAGAACCACTGCTCTTTTTTAAATAAAATCTTTGAAGTAAAAATCATATTATGTTAATGTTTAATTCCTCACAGGGTAGATAGATAATTCCAGCATAAAACCTGACATATGTTAAGAAGTAGATAAATGAATTATGAAGCAGGAAGAATAATTAGGATTTGAAGTTGGTAAGTTACTTTCAAATGTTGTAGAGTAAAATATGAAAAGACTTCAGAATTTTGAGCAAATAATGCTGTTTGGTTTTTCTGGTTAGGTTTTACCTAACACCATTGGGGCTGTTGAGTAAAGCAGCTAAGTAGCAGACCTGAAGACTGAGTTAACTTTGCCACCTGGTTGAGAGATGGGGGAACTCTTTTGGGTAAAGAAGCTATAAAGGCATCTCTGAAACTTTGGCAGTTGTTCTTGGGACATCAGAAAACTTCCTTACTCATTGCTTTTCATCTCCTTGCAGCAGCTCTTACCTTCTTGGGAAATCTTTTAACTACTTTGGAGACTGCTTTAACTGTGAGAGGTTTAATATTCAATATATTGCTTATTTGAAGTCTTAGGCTTTGAGTGAACCCTAAGAAAGGTGTTCTTCCTAATATACTCTCCTTTCAACAGGAGGGCAAAGTCTTTTCATGGTACAAACTCTGCTTCTCTTGCTATTCCTCTGATTGAATCAATCCATTTATTAACATTTAAATACCTACTATGTGCCAGGCAAAGTACTCTAAGTCATTAGTTCTTCTTCAGTCCTTGAAAGAAGCTGGCTGGCATTCTGGGTCTTAGTGAATATTACCATGATGTTGCCATCCCTTAAGAGGTACACCTCTGTCAGTAGGGAGATCCTTTTCTAGCTGACCTTTGTGCAGGATACCTTCTAAAGGAGCTAAGTCGTGCAATGGATAGAGTACTGGAACCAAAAACAGAAAGATCTGAACTCAGATTGAGCTTTAGACACTAGTTATGTGACATTAGGCAAGTCATTTAAGTTCAGAAGCCTCATATGTAAAATGGGGATAATAATAAGGTTGTTATGAGGATAAATATTTGTAAAGATAATATTTAATATTATAATATTGTCCTGGGAAGGGATTCCTGGATAACATTTGTAAAATACTACATAAATGACATTATTATTAGTAGTAATAATATTACTAATTATTAACTGTGAATACCTTTAGGAAACATACCTCCAAATGTGCCTCTCTTACTTTATTCTGATTCCCAGAGGATCATTAATAAATAATAAGTCTGTTTGGAAATTTGTATAATTTTAACTCTTACAGGGAAGACAACTAATTTGAGAAGAGTCTGCATTTTAAGACTGTGTTTTCCTTTCTGTGACCAATTCTCATAGTAAACAAATAATAAACCCATTGGAGTCTTAGATTTCTTATACTTCTTGACTGGGAAGATGTGGTCTGCAGTTGAAAATTGTCCATCTGTTTCCTCATGTTTTCATCAAGTAGCTTCTTGTTACATTACCATTCTCATCCAATTTCATAGAGATAAGTAAGGACATTACGTGCTAGTAATTGTTTATGTCTTCTAAGTCTCTCCTTTCTAAAAACAACAACACTGTCCATTATTATATCCATTATTTCTAGTCTTCCTCTTTGAGAGATTTTGAAATTTGTTCTCTGAGTGCTTTTGAAATTGAGTCATAACCAGCATTGCTTTCTCCTGCATCGATGCTGTCAGGGACAGATCCTTTCCCCAGCTTCTTTTTAATTGCTATCACCATGTCCTCACAAGTGCAAGAGGTGCTAAAGTGGGGAAGTCCAGATGTGGCAAAACAACCATGGACTATTTTTATGCACCAACTTTATGAACCGTTCTGTAAACACATTTTAGATTTTAAACTAACAAAGCTAAATTTATCTGAAAATAGCACTAAAAAGTGTGGTACATACTTTAATAAAAAATTCCATTGCTACCATAAAAAACTAGGGTGGTAGAGTGAAAAGTTTCATTACACCTCTTTGAAATTTTACACCTCTAAATATATGTGTAGCATTTAAAAACACAACAGATACAATTTATTTGATTGTGAATTTGTCTTTAAAAACTTAGCATTTAAGCCATTCATTTCAAAGAATGTCCTTAACTGAGATTTTTCGTTAGTGAATACAACATAGAAAATATCATTATGAAGTCTCTGACTTACAAAGTTGAGATTATACATAAAGTTTAGTTTCAGGCAGATTTTAGTAACTCCTTCCTGCTCATTGCCTTCCTCTTCTCAACCTATACAGCTTCTAACAGTGGGTTCCACGAACAGTACTGGACTTGGAATCAAGGGTCTGGGTTTGACTTGTGCCACAGATCCTTGCTAGGTTCTGTAATCCAGCCAAATTACTTAACCTTTGAAAAATGGGTATAATCATATTGATAGTAGTTAGGTCAGAGAGCTATTATGAGGAAAGAAAGCACTTTATACAATTCTAAGGGCCATATAAATGTGAGGTATTATTATTATTTATGCTATAAATTTCTATGGTAGCCAATTCTTACTAAATTTATGTGCTAAGTAGTTTAGAACTGATTCAGGGTTGTTATCTGGTGGCAGGATGAGTAATGACCAGAGGGAAGAGGTAGAGGAAAGAAAGAGATTAACTCCTTACCCTTCCTCATATACATGGTAGTACCTCTCTCTTCCCCACTGCTGGACCAACTTTATGATGTAGAGACCATGTCTGGGAATATTCCCAGCTCTATATCTCTTCTCTCCAAACTTCTCCCTCCTTTTTTCCCCCCACAACATCTTGCTTTTCACTTCAGCCTGGCTATTCTGATGAACCACCCAGGACAGTTGTCCTTGGTGAAAAAGGAAGACCTTGAGATAAGCTTTGGCTTACATATGAAATGCAGATGAATCTTATTTTATTCATATTTACTCAAAGACTTACCAGCATTGCTTGTGTGCACTTTGTCTTTTCTTACAGGGTCTAAGTGAGTGAAGAAAAACAGAGATGCATGTTGTAGGAGAAGAGGGAAATAGGAAGCAAGGGGAATAGAAGGAGACTTTTTTTCTTTCTGTATCCGTGTATCATTTGCTCAAAATTTCTTGAAAACTTGTAATAATTTCTTTAATTTTTAGTCTCCCCTTCTTTCTCCATTGTTGTTAGTAAAAAACCCTCAACATGGCTATTTGCCATGGAAGAAACCAGAAACCATGTCCTATGGTGCCGTAGACCAGGAAAAAAGAAGTTTGATCAACCAGTGATGGAATAATAGGGGAATCAGGCTGGTCACTTTCTAGGGATATTAAAAGGAAAAAGAGAGATGTTGGGAAAGTATCAGAGGACAAAGAAGATGGATAAGATGTCAGATGACAAACAAATAAAGGACTATTAAGGGAACCACTGTCCTTCCAGTCCCCTAGGTACCCATCCTCAGACTAAATTAAGTGAAGTACTAGATTAGTAGTTGGGAAGAGTTGAGTTCAAAACTGATTTCAGACCGTTACTAGGTATGACAAGCAGGCAAATGACTTATTTCCTCAGTTCCTTCCTTTCTTTTTTTAATTTGCTCAGTTAACTCTAAAATTGGGATAATAATAGCACCTGTCTCCCAAGATAGTTTTGAAGATCAAATAAAATAACTTAAAGTGCTTAGTATAGTGCCCAACAAGTAGCAGGCACTACCATATCCTAAACTGCAAGCCTGATTCCATTTTATCAGAGGAAGATTGCTATAGATCATAGGTTCCATAGTAACAATAGTATACACTGTGGCTTGTTAGTTTATGTAGGATGGTCTGAGAAATGAATGATCATATACAACAGTGGTATCAAATTCAAAGAGAAATTATACATAAAGATCCCTTTGGGCCATATATTGATTTAGAAAATCACATATTAATATTATCTATGCTCTATTGTATTTTTATATATTTTATATATATATATTTTAAATATTTCCAAATTATTTTTGAATCTGAGTTATTGTTGGAGTTATGATGGCACTCATGTTCTTCTGTGGCCTGTGCATTTGATAGCTCTAATGTACATCATGGTTTCAATGAAAAAGTGTATTCTATACTCATTCAACTTACAAAGGAGTCCTTGGACACAACTTGTTCCCAAGTTAGAGACTACCTGTGCTTCAAACAACTACTTCTCAGTTGAAATTTCAGGACTCATGTGCCCAATTTATTCCAAGCAAGCACATTGAAGAAATACTCATTTTAGTGATTTTGTATCTAATATATTCTTTTTTATTTTTATTTTTATATATTTTGATAGTTTTTATTTACCAGATATATGCATGGGTAATTTTACAACACTGACAGTTGCCAAACCTTTTGTTCTAGTTTTTCCCCTCTTCCCCCCACCCCAAGATCTTACCTAATATATTCTAACCATTATCTTGATCCTCCCTCCTCTGGAGCTTGGACTCTGCTTCTGGGACACAGGGCTCTGATAGGTGAACTTTCATCTTATCCTTTTAGAACTAAGTCTTCATTATTACCCGTTCCCATATTATTATGCTTCCTACTTGTCCTCCCCCTTTCCTAGTTTTTCTATATGTTTTTTTCCCTCATTAGACTATAGTTCCTTGAGTACAGAAACTGTCTCCTTTACTTATTCTTTTATCATCAGTGTCTAGCACATAGTAAGCACTTAATAGATGTTTTCTATGTTTATCTAGCTAATGAATAATTCCTCCAGTGATTCAATATTAAGTCAAAAGAAATTTTTGTTTTGTAATATTTACAAAGGAAATGTACAAATTATCCTTCCCCAAAGAAAGACTAATGTTAGAATGGAAGTTTAATTAAAATGTTTCTCTTTTCTTGACACAAATTTTCTTCATTTCATGATGAATTGATAATATGTACCTTAAACTAAATAACAAGAGAAATCCCAAATAATAATACATGGTTTAGGCTTCCAGTGATGCTGATGTAGGAACTGATAGATTTTGAAGATAGAAGGTCAATAAGTGAATTGATTCTTCATGTGTAAGTAATTATTTTTATGTTCACTGATGACTAAGATAATCTTTTAAGCAATGACCAGACAAGGGTGACTTTTTCAGATGACCCTCACTTACTAATAGATCTCAGTCTAATCTATCAGAAGCAACTGGAAAGAATAAATAACATGGGGGAATGATATATGATAGCAGCATCCAGGAGTGATGTAGCGACAAAGGGGAATGAGGGAGGGGAAAAAAGTGTAGAAAGAAATCTAATGACATCAGCTGTAGGCAAGGGGCAATGATGGATGGTATCATGATTGTCTCTCTCTTACATTCAGTACCTAGGTGATGGAATTATCATAATCTTCTTCCTATTCTAGTCATAATGTTGACATACTCAATAATTTTATTAACTCATATTTGTATTAAGAAATACAGAATATAAGGACTTGATAAAAATGTTATAGAAAATATGAGCAATCATCACATTTGGAATATAATGGTGATCCAAAAAATATCATCAGTGACTCTGTATTAGGAAATATAGAAGCATATCTTTTGACAAATACTCTAATTTGCTTGAATGAATCTTCTTCCTTTTCTGTTTAGAAATTCATCACAGAGTTAATGTTCCAAAGTCTTGTTATTTTCAACACAGAATTTTAACTTGTCATAATTGGTATAATTTTTTAGAAAATGTGAAATATTACATATATGTGTATGTGTGTGTACATATACACACACTCACATATAAGAAAGACCTAAGAGAGGCAGTGTGGTATAGAAGGAAAAAACTCACTTATTTTGGCCTCAAAAACCTTGGATTCAAATCCTGATTCTGTTGCTTATTATCTGTGTGATCTTGGGCAAGTCACTGTTAGACTAATTGGTTCTGATATCTCTTTTAGAGCTATAATTCCAAACATTTTGCCATGTTTTATGTGGCTCTCAGATCTTTTCTGACACTAAGATATTATGTTTCTTTCTTTTTATGGGCCTAAATAGGTTTATATATTAATATGTAACCTTCAAAACCAACACTTAAAAAATGTCCTTGGTCTGATAATATGCATGAGAAAATTCAGCTGGCACGTATGAGTAAATAATTTTAGATGAATTATGTTTAAAAAGCAGGAATATGTCAAGAAGTGTCTTCTCTCTCACAAGCACAGCACTATTAGTTAAACAATATAATTCTTTCTAATCAAATAACCACTGTGAAATACCTGATTCACTTTGCACCCAACAGCTGGAGCTCAAACTTGTGTTCCCAGCCACACACTGAAAACAAGTACAATAGGAAGGGCAGAAACAGCTGCAGACTTTCTGGGGGAAAAAATGGCAAATCAACTTTGCCATCAGGCTTTAGCCTAGGAAGGAAGTAAAACAATTTTTCTGTTTCTTTTTATGCATGGCAGCTGTCTTTGGGGAAAAAAAAATTATTACCATTCTATTTTGTAATAGAAACTCCATAGTATTTACTAAAATATGAGTTGTAAGTTACTCAAGGTCTTTCACAGATTTAAAACACTTTTGCACAGTCAAAATATTTACCATTCTTTGATAGGTAGTAACTGCTCTTATGGATTAAGATGGAACACTCACAGGGCTTCTCTTTGTTACTAGTCCACCTTCCCATTATTTGCTGTAAACAGGCTCCTGGTTTTAAGGGATGCTGATCTTTGTTTTGTCTTTTAAACACTTTAAGTTTGTTTGAATAAAACACAACTTCATGGAACTCACCTAGTTTGGTTTCAGAGAAGAAATCCTTTGTGGATCATTCATTGAAAGTCTATTGTTTGTCACCAGAAAAGAAGGATGAGGTTTTTGTCTTTTCGTTTTTTAAGTGCAGTGCTTTTCACAAGATTGCCTTCTACACATTTTTACCTTCAAGCTTTTGGTCATTGGTATAAGAATTTAGTGCAGCAAATCTTTTTATAATCCTATTTACTTTTGAGAGCACTATTGTCTTAAAAATGCTCTTTTATAAAAATAATAGCTAACATTTATATATGATTTTAAGGTTTGCAAAGCACTTAAAATATTACTGCCTCATTTTTCCCTCACAACAATTATGGTACTATTATTATTTTTACAGATGAATGACGATGAATATTATTATTTTTACCATGTCATTTATCATTTTACAAAAGAGGAGACTGAGACAGACAGGTTAAGTGGTTTGTCCAGGGTCACTTGGCCACATTTGAACTCAAGTCTTTCTGATTTGATGCCTAGTGCTCTATCTATTGTGCCATTATTATAGAGAGAAGATGTGAACTACATCTATATATGCATAGGACAAAGTATAACCTTATGTGGCATTATGCTTTATAATGAGACTTTTACTGTGATTATGAAGTCTTTCAAGAGAGCAAATTGGAAATTTAAAAAAAATTAAGCCATAATAGACCTATTACAACTATTAATATAGAATTTGAACTGACTAAGGAATAGTTAGACACTTTAGAGAAAAAGTGAAATGGGATCAAATTTGAAGATAAGGAAAGCAATTAAAAGGAGTAAAGGACAAAGCTAAACAGTAACAAGGGATTAGATAGATAAATAAGAATGTGGACTCAGAGGGACAGTGAAAGAGAAGAGAAGCATCATTAACTGAGAAGCAATGCAAGATGAGACCACAGGGAACTGTTTAAGATAACTCTGTGTGTATGATACCTTATAGGTTTTTATGATTTTTGAAAAAAATTTCTACCACCTTCAAAATGTCTATGGGTCTCTGATTACCAGTTTTCTAAAATGTAGCAACAAGTTCCAGCAAAACTGCAGTTACAACAACACTGAGAAAATGCCCTGAAATATTTTTTTTGTTTGAAACTGTGGATGTATAGACATAGAAAACCGAAGGCAAACATTACTGTAACATTCTGATCCCTTGGAAGTTATCCTCCAAGTTGATTAGGATAGCTAATTAGGATATACTATACTATATTTTATTAAGATACACTATACTATATTTTCACCTCTTTTGAAACAAAGCAGATTACAATAATGCTTGAAAATAAACATGTCCCTTTATATACTTTCCATTATTTGCAGATAGCCAGCATTTCCATAGAAACTCCATTTTCATTCTACATTAGTCAAGCATCTACTAATGAGTACATGGTTGAAAGAATTAAGCAAATTACTATTCTAGGAGTAAAACAGATATAACTTAAGTGTACATTAAATTCTGCAAAATGTGACTTTCATATCTGGGAGATTAAGTACCTTTATTCAAGCCTGAAATGTGTATTTTTATTCTATCAAATACTTGATAAGCTTTAAAAGCTTTCTAACTGAAATTAGAACTTTAGGTGTTATGCTCATTCATTCATTAACTCATTCAACAAGCATTATGTAATCCTACTCCTTTTGGTTGTATGACTTTACTGTTCTATAGTAGACACTTGCTGTTACAATGGGATTTTGATGATGTCCCTTCTTAACTCCAGCCAGTTTTACTCAATGATGTGAATATTTCTGTTCATGAAGACACACGGTTCACACAATAGCTTTCCTTTGATCCATTGCTTCCCCTGAAATAGGAAATGTTGCTTGGAAATGCTTTGTTTCATGTTATTTTCCATTCATGTAATGGAAATTGGGAATGCAAAAAAGGATCTCAAAACAAAAAAAAAAGAAAAATTATGCAAATAAAAAATAGCAAATGAGTAAAAAAAATTGAGAGCATCCTTAATTGCTTTCCTTAAACTGTGGTTTTCATTGATAAGCATTGTTGTGTCTCACTATATAATATATTTTCTTGTAAACCTTATATTGTAAACAAAGACATAACACTGGAGAAAATAGTGAAGATTACTACCAAGATAGTATCTACCTGCATAAATCGACCATCTGATGTTCCAAGGTTTGCAATGGTTAGGTCTTCTTTGATAAAAGTAGATATTGATGTTAAAAGAACTTGCTTGAATTGTCCAGTGAATAAATCGATACGTTGCAAGCCTGTAGTAAATTCTGTCCTATATTCATCATCTCTTGCTTCACAACCTGACGAGTTTCTTAAAAATGTCTGGAATAAAAAGAAATCACCATAAAGTTACTGGGGAAATAGGTCAGGATTATGCTACAAGAAAAAAGAATGCTTAAGAAAGTTGACTAGTAGTACTACATAAATAACAAGTATTTGCAATTAGGCAGCAAAAATATTTCTAAATCATCTAAACTACTCATGCTTTACCAAATTTTATAGAATAGATAGAGTGTAAACATTTAGGACAAAATATGTTATTACAGTTCACATACTTGGAAAAATCAGGTTTACTAAATACCCAGTAAGCAGGGTGCATGACTGATTTGCACAAAAGATTAAAAGCTCATGACTTTTATCTAAGAATATACATTTTAAGACATAGAAGAGGACTGAAATGCTTATAGCAGATAAGTATAATTATGTAGATATTTAGAATCTACTGATCTTAGAAAATAAAAAGAAATACTTTATTTCTTCTTTCTTTTATTGTTATGAAAACAGGAAAATTTTAAACATTATAATTTCTGTATTTTTCCATTAGAATTTTATAATTAACCCCCCCAAAATAATACAATGTGAAATCATCTAGGCAAAATGATTTTAAAGTGTATTTTGAAATGAATTCAACTGCTCAATTTTTAGTGACTATTCTTTGATATAATTTTTTTTTGCTACACAGGACAAAAAAATTACTAATCATACCCACAATTTACTTATTTTGTTTTAAATATCACGAATTTGTGATTTTATAAGTTTGGAAATCTTCACACTTAAGAGTTGTCTAAGGATCATATTGACTAAGAGACTCCCTAGTTCATCCCATTAGTATCAGTGAGATTTGAACCCAATACCATATCTATTTTACCACACTGTCTATTTTTCTGGTAGTGATGATCAATAGATCAGTAGATTTATCTTCTAATTTTTATACCCAACAATCTTATTTTAAATAAATAAAATGCAAAAATTACAGTAAAACTAGCAAGATATAGGTCATAGAATCATAAATTCATCTGTTTTGAACTGGAAGTGAACTCAATAATTAACAAACCAAGCTGCCTCATTTTTACAGATGAAAAAACTGAATAATCAAGTTAAATGAGTTGTCCAAGATCACAGTGCTCTTAAGTAATAGAGGAAGGATTTCAATTGTGGAGCTTTGAAATAAAATACAGAATTATTTCTATATTTTCTATACTACATTATCTCTAATATAAACAACAATGACTATTTGGTATGTGAGTGGAGGTGAGGGAGAAGGGCTCTTTTGGAGGATTAGACTTTTATTGTGATATGTTACTTGATGGTTATTTGGATTTTTAATTAGAAGGTTTTCTTCACCAAGATTCTAAAGATTACTCTTTGGAGAAGTAGGTAACTGAATTGTATCAAAAATTCAATAGTAATCTATTAATTGGTAATTCAGTTACTATTGATGAACATTTTTCATCTTAGAAAGAGAATTCAGAGAAACAGAAAAAGGACCATAAATCAGCTGGGACTAGTTTTGAGCTGAAAGGCATCTAAATGTTTTTCAGACTGTCCTTCAGCACACACACACACACACACACACACACACACACACACACACACACACACACTACTGTGTGTATACTGTTTTTCTTACCATTAAACTTTTATTCTTGTTAAGAATGATAGTTATATATTGTTTCTTTAGGATCTTAGGGTTTTTTATTTTTATTTTTTTTGTTTTGAATCAATCTATGATGGGGCAGGGTGTGTGTGTGTATGTGACACATTTGAAGATGCTGACTTGATGGATAACACAAATGTTTTCTGGAGTGTGAATAAGATGACAGTATATTTAGCCTCCCACTTACATTCATGCATTTTCAAAATATGTATTTGAAGTAGACATTTCCCCACCTCCAGCTTTGCCTATCCCCAACTTTTCCCCATAACTGCCTAGGACCTGATGCTACTCCCTTTGTAGTTAATGCCCTAAGGAAAGACCTATATAGAAACAGAGATATAATGAAAATCAGTCTCTGTATGTACTTCTAGAAACTCTCATCAAGAAATCATAAAGAAAATACTAATGCAAGCACTATGGATCTTGCTAAAATATTATTAATAATGTTTGTTAGATTGATTTGAAAATCTAGCTTTTTCCATAAGTGAAAGGCAAAATTATTAATTTTTCTTTTAGTTTTAATATGTGGTAGCTATTTAACATTGCAAAGTCTAAATGACATCCCTTTAGAGACTAAGAATATTAGGTTATGTCTTTGCTTCATGAAAGACAGACACTAAGTACAGAAAAGCTGCACAATGTTGAAGTAGTATCTATGTGTTTATAATCTTTCAACATAGTTCAATTTTTGATTAAAATACATTTTAAAATAGGGTCAAATTTAAGTGCTATTTATGTAATATAAACCAGAAATCCACAGCCATCTGTGAAAAGGATCTACTTTTGATTCCCTGAATCTTTGAGATAACTTAAGGGAGTAGAGTAGATTGAAAGAAAATGGTAGGATGCTACTGTCAATTGGAGGCCCAAGAAATACGGATAAGGGCCATTAACAAAAGAATGTTTGATGGCATAAGTCAACTTTGTAAGAGTTTAAGATTTAAGAGAAGATAACTGTTCTACTAGTTATGGGATTTGTCAACTATACTGAATATTTTGGAGGGAAGGCACTGTATAATAATTATTATTATTCAATTCAATTCTTTATGCTGTGAAGGGGAAATAAGATAGCATTATTATTTAATAGTATCCATATAGGGATTTTTCTGCTTTCCACATGACAAATAGTCATTGTGGAACCTGAATGCTTGTCAGCCTTGGGCATTCAAAAGCTGCTGGTATATGAATGAAGAACAGCCTCTCACTGACAGGTTCATACAAAGTACTTAGCCACAATGACACTGAGTAAGGTAAAAAAAAGGCACTTCTGGGAGTTCAGTGGAAACTATTCTCTTTCACAGAAAATGCCATGGAGGTAAGGATATAAGTAAGAATAAGGGCAAAAGGTAATAAGGTCATCAGGGATTATAGACCTTGACTTCTGGTTTCATTAATGTATAGAATTCCCAGAGAGGAAATTATCTTTACCAATGAAAATTAACATCTCCTCTATGATATATAGTTTTAGAAAATTGCCTGGAACATTGGGGAGGCTAAGTGATTTGCCAACGGTCAACTGGTAATCTTGATCAGGAGGGCTGATTCTTGTCTATCTTATCACACTTCCTCTCATCTCATGGAAATGTATAAGGGAAAAATAAGAGAGGATATCACATGGTGAGACTGAAAGATCACAGTTACATGACCAGAACACTCCATTGGTATCCTTTCCATGTCAGGATAAAGCAAGGAGGACCTTCAATACATTGGTAAATTTATGGGAGGATATGGAAAACAATCACAAAGATGGATAAGCATGAAAAGGTTCCAATTTGCACTTATTGGAGGACACATCCAAAATGATGAGATCAGAGATTCATTTGAGTATTTGAATTTTCATAGGTTTTATAGTTTACAAAGCATTTTCATGTGTATGATATCATTTGATTCTCACGAGAATTCTGTGTGATTGGACATTCAGGTATCATTATTTTGATTTTAGAGATAAAGAAAATGAGGTTTGAAATACTCACACTAAAACATAAATCATGACTTTTATTCTCTGAATCCAAGTTCTTCAAATTTCTTTAATCAAATGAAATGGTGTGCTTATTATTTTTTCTACTTTAGTATTTCATATTGCCTTTGCCTCTGCTTGACACTAATTCCTTTCAAATTACCTCTGTTTTCCTTCCTTTCCTCCTTCCTTCCTTCCTCTCTCCCTTCCTTCCTTCCTTTCTCCCTCCCTCCCTCCTTCCCTCCTTTCTCTCTCCCTTCCTCTCTCCTTCCCTTCCCTCCTCCCTCCCTCCCTCCCTTTCCTCCTTCCTTCCTTTCTCTTTCCCTTCCTTCCTTCCTTCCTTTCCTCCTTCCCTCCCTCCCTCCCTCCCTCCTTCACTTCCTTCCTTCCTTCCTTCCTTCCTTCCTTCCTTCCTTTCCTCCCTCCTTCCTTCCCTCCCTCCTTCCTTCCTTCCTTTCTTCCTTCCTTCCCTCCTTCCTTCCTTCCTTCCTTCCTTCCTTCCTTCCTTCCTTCCTTCCTTCCTTCCTTCCTTCCTTCCTTCCTTCCTTCCTTCCTTCCTTTCCTCCCTCCTTCCTTCCCTCCTTTCCTCCCTCCTTCCTTCCTTCCCTCCTTCCTTCCCTCCCTCCTTCCTTCCTTCCTTCCCTCTTTCCTTCCTTCCTTCCTTCCTTCCTTCCTTCCCTCCTTCCTTCCCTCCCTCCTTCCTTCCTTCCTTCCCTCCTTCCTTCCTTCCTTCCTTCCTTCCTTCCTTCCTTCCTTCCTTCCTTCCTTCCTTCCTTCCTTCCTTCCTTCCTTCCTTCCCTCCCTCCCTCCTTCCTTCCTTCCCTCCTTCCTTCCTTCTTTCCTTCCTTCCTTCCTTCCTCCCTCCTTCCTTCCTTCCTTCCTTCCTTCCTTCCTTCCTTCCTTCCTTCCTTCCTTCCTTCCTTCCTTCCTTCCTTCCTTCTTTCCTTCCTTCCTTCCTTCCTTCCTTCCTTCCTTCCTTCCTTCCTTCCTTCCTTCCTTCCTTCCTTCCTTCCTTCCTTCCTTCCTTCCTTCCTTCCTTCCTTCCTTCCTTCCTTCCTTCCTTCCTTCCTTCCTTCCTTCCTTCCTTCCTTCCTTCCTCCCTTTTTTCCTCTCTCCCTCCCTCCTCCCTCCTTCTCTCTCTCTTTCTTTCTTCCTTTCTTCGTCTGATTGAACTGACATAAAGAATTTCACAAGAAAATATATGAGTAAAAATAAGGGCCCTTCAAATGGAAAGCTTGAAGGAACCTGGGTTGAACTGATCTCTCTTATATATGATGGTACCCATTCTCCCTCAAGGTTTCACCAAGTTGGTGTTAGACAGTGTCAACAGCCTCAGCCTCCCCAGCATCAGGATCTACAGGAACCTGTGTGCTACCACAGCCAGTACTATCTTTCATTCTTTATGCTATTCCTGGCTTTGTCTTTAGTGACACAGGGTATTATTAGTTCACTTCCTTTTTCTTTCCTTGTTCCTTTTTCTGCCTCTTTAAGTGGACTATTTCCTCATTTGTACTTGAGAGACATTTCTTCATTTTCCCTCTTTTTGTCATTCATCTAATACTCAGTCCTGAGTACTCTTAATCACTCTGCTTTTTCCTTTGAAACTCTTTAAGAGCAATGGAGACAGTGCTAGATTTGGAGTCAGAGGGTCTGGATTTGATTCCTGACTTTTCTATTTATACTATATGATACTGAGGAAATCACTTCACTTCTTAAGTCCTTGGATTCCTTATTATTAAAACGAAGACTTGCAACTAAGTTTCATTAAGGTTCCTTTTGGCTGTATGTATGTGTTCCTAATTAGTAATATTGATGGTAATAGCAATAGTTTGAGGAACAATTTAATAGCAGAATCACAGAATTTTATAGTTAATCAGATATCAAAAGTCATCTAGTCCAGCCAAAATATAAAGTCATCTAGTCCAGCCAAAATATCACTTCTCTAAGATCCTTACTATGCAGGATATGCATAGGTTGGGCTAGTTTTCTTTAAGGAAATGAGAAGGCAATTTTCAGGATTATCATTATTGGTTGGATTACTTCCTATTCATGGCATAAAAAGACTGGGGAATTGGAGCAGAACATTTTAATGTAGTTTCCAGTGCCCTTTGGGAATGCCTTTCTGCCCTGACTTGGCCCATTGCTTTGGTGAATATTGAAGCATAAAGAGTAACCATTTTATCTGGCTTAGCATCCTTTTTAAATTTAGGCAATGTATCCTTTTAATCCTTTGTTATTAGCAAAATCTTCTTTACTGCACTTTATGGTCCATAAGTATCATATTGCATTCTAAGTCCAAGCCTGAATCATTAGGCTGGCCTGAGTTAGGCCTGGTTCAGTATTCCCATAAAGTATGTTTGAGCTTGTTCAGTGATTGAGTATTAATTCATTTTCTGAGCAATCTTTTTATTAAGAAATTATTTTTCCTTACATCAAATCTAAATTTGCCCCTTTAAAAAATCAACCCATTTTCCTAAGTGCTATCCTGTGGGGTCAATTAAAGTCATTCTACTTCTTCTAGCCCAGAACAGCTAGATCCTTTCCTTAATAGCTTCTAGATGCTTTCCCTTCAAAGTTAATGTATCTCATCTAAATTGTTTCTTCTCCAAGTTAAAAAAGACCAATTTTATACAACTGTTCCTGATATGGCATATTCTCTCTTGTCTTCATGTTATTCTGATCATCTGCTTCAGAGAGTGCCCAGAAATGTTTATACTACTTCAGACTGTTTAGTATTAAAACAAAATTGAATGATTTTATTCCAGATGCTAGCCTTTTTTTCATGTATTTAGAACTTTTTTTTTTTTTACTTGCATTGTCAAACTGTTGAACATTGTGGAGCTAAAATCTCAATATTTTCTTCACAAGAATTGTTGTCTAGACTTTTCTTCTGATCTTGTATTTGTGGAGTTGATTTTTTTTATCCAATTGTATAACTTTGCATTTATCCTTATTAATTTTCATCTTACTCTCTTTGGGTGTTAAGCCTAAGATCATTTTGGAGTAGTAATAATAGTTATTGCAGCTCTAATAAGGTTGTTGTGAGGAAAGTGCTTTGCAAACCTTACACTACAAATAAGTTGTTATATAATGCTTTAAATAATGAAGTATATGTAATTCATATATATATATAATGCTTTATAGTTCTATAAATGTACATATATAAATATACATATGCATATATATGTACATATATACATATAATTATAAGCTTTTAAAATCACTTTTAAAATTTTACCTTTACAATACTTTGTAGGTAAGAAATTATGTTTTTATCCCACATTGCTGTAGTTATCATGAAATATGATTAAAGACAAGAATAAACATATGGTTAGATGGCTCTGACTAGCTAGGGCATGAGAACAGATATTAGCATGGACCTTTTAAAAAACTCTTTCTGGATTTCTTGCTCTCTGACTCTTTTTGCTTTCACTCCCTTTATCCTTGAGGCAAGGCATTCACTGTGGGGATATCATCCACAGGTCCCCACTTTTGACCCACTGTGAGCATGACTCACACAAGATCACCCACATGACAGTAATGGACACCATGGACTTAGGTTTGAGTAAAGCTAAGGAGAGGAGAAAGTTAAGAGAAAATGCAATGGAAATGATTTTCTTTGTGTTCTCTTTCTTTATACTTAAAAAAAATCTTCCTCTTTAACCTTGTATCTTTTATAGTGTAAGCTTTTCAATGGCTTTTTTCTTTCTGCTATTGTTTCAAAGTGAAATTACTGTAAATCTCATTTGATACTTTAGGACCATATTTTTTCTTTTACTACTTACTTAATTCATGCCTATATTATATTTAACATACTGAAAAGCATAGCTCATTATCTTTCCAACTTCTTTATCTCTATAGTCATTCTAAGTGGTGAATGTATAAATTTAGAACCATTTTTAATTTCTTTATCTCTTTCATGATACTTCCATAAACTTTGTTTAAATTCATTTGCAATATTATGTGGGAAAAGAAAATAATTTTGGATTTTATATAGATAAAATTGATTTTCCTACTTCTGGTTCAAAGAGCAAGTAGCAAGGGTATGTATGTGTTGTTTTATCAGTGAAAGATAAAGTGTAAAATTACTTTCATTTTAATTAGTTCATATTAATTACTTCTTAAATAGCAACAATAACCACAGAAACAATTCTGTTATGTATTCAATGTTTTGGTGACACTGCCTGAAAAGGAAGCTGGGTATTAGGTAGTATTGCAGGTAAGAGGGAGTATGACAGGGAATTGGAGGTTGGATATACAATGCCAGAGAGATGAAGTTAGGAACTTATCAGCACACAGATTCATGGAGCAAAATCTACATATCAACATCCCAGGAAGAGAATGAAAAGTCTTGTAGTTCAGATGCAATAGTAAGTCTAATTCTAGAATAATATGATTTCCAAAAAAGACAGAATTAGAGAATGTATAATATAATGTATGATATATTAATGATAAATATTAATATTTATAAAACACTTTAAGATTTGCAAATACCACTACATTATCTCATTTTAGTAGAGGAGTAAGAAATTAGTAAATCAGGGAAAATACATATGTTATAGGACTCAAGCTAAATCACAGTTCAGGATAAAAACACTAGCTTGTCACTTCAGAGATACACTAGAATAAGTTCAAATGCAGGCATTTCTGGAGTATCAGTAACTGAGGATCAGTTTGTTTCATTCAGTTGATAGAAACCTGTTAGTTCCTTTTTAGCTAGGTATGGCTGGAACCAGTTCTGCTTGTGCAGCTGTTGTGAAAGGCATCAGGAAACACCATGTCTTTCTCTTTTTGTCAGTGAGAAGAAAGAAGCAAGAAGTTATAGGTAAAAAAGCTTGGATTGCCAAGGCAAGTTGTAGGAATATATCACTAACATATGTCTGAAGTTGATGAGCAAAAATTCTTATCAAATCTTGATACAGAACTAGGAATAGTCAATAGTTATTTGTCAATAATTTGAACTTTTCAGCAATTAAATGGGCTGCTTCATGAAGTTGAGAGCTCTCTGTCATTGGAATTATTCAGACAGAAGAATACCCATCTATCTGGTGGACCACAGAAAAGACTGCACTTCTCCTTCCCCCCTCTCCCCTCACCCCAGAGAGATGTTGAGCTAAATAATCCCTAAGAAACTTTCAACTCTACAGTTGATTCCTACCTCCATGTCCTATCTTCTACTCCCTTTTGCTTCTTCATTAATAATTCAGTTATTTACTAAGGGTTCATTGTGTGGGAATCACTAAACAGGAGAAAATGAGGATCTATAAAAGACATCTAAGACATTTTTTTTGGTTGCATTGGTCATAAAATATTCAAAATTTCAAAAGTCAAAAATTATTAAAAGTACTTTTTTGAGTGGAAACATGCAAGATTTTCCACTCAATTATGCAAAGGAGAATGGGAGATAGATACTAAATAGCTGTAGCTTTTTTTCTTAGTATACTAAAAACTATCCTAAGATATTTTGTTACTGAAGGCAGATATGTCTGAAAACTTCCAGAGACTTTGAAATTCAAAACCCTTCAAGGAGACAGGTAAATCCTCACTAGGGGTGGAGCAGCTTAAATGTTATCAGTTTATATAGTTATCAATTGCTCTACTTTTCTATAGTCCTAAGTAAGGGAAAGAAGACAGAGATATGGTAAAAAAAAAAAAAATGTACTCACTGGCTCTAAAATTAGAGGACTTGGGTTTGAATTCTGCTTCTGATTCTTTTTACATATGTGACAAATGGCTTAATCTTCCTATAATTTCCTCATCTATAAAATGAAAGCATTGGATTGAATGACTTCTGAGGAATGTTTTGACTCTGAAAAGTAATTCTGCTTGGGGAATTACAAAATAGTGTCACTTCACATTTTTAATTTGAGAAGTACATGAGAAAAAACGAATGAGTTAAAATGAATGAATGAATCAATTAACAAACATCTTTATAGAACATATTACATCCTGGGGACAGAAAGACAAAAATTAAATAGTATCTGCCCTCAATAAGCTTACATTCTGATGTGGGGGAGATAATATGTATATTTAAAATATATACTGATGAAATACAAAGAAGGAATGATGAAAAGCTTTATGAAGAAGGTGGTGATTGAAGGAAACCAAAGCTGTGGGGGTCAGGAGAGAGTACATTCCAGAAACAGTGGACAGCTAATGTAACTACACTGAAATGAGAGATGCGATCTCATTTATGAGAATAGCAAGTAAACCAGTGTCTTCGGATTATAGATTGTATGCAAGAGAGTAAGATATAAAAAAAGGGCTAAAAAGAGCCAATTTATAGAATTTTAAATGCAAGTAGAAGAATTAATTTCTGATCTAAGAGGTAATAGAGAACCATTATTATTGAGCAAAGGGACAACATAAGCAGAACTGCATTTGAAGAAAAAATATTTTGTTAGTTTAGTAGATAATGGGATAGAGTTATAGGCAGGGAGGAGGTAATTGCATTAATCTAGGTGAGAGGTGATAGGGGCCTGAGCTAGGATGTTAGCTGTCAGAGTGGAGAGAAGGGTAGATATGTGGAGTCATTTGCAGATATAAACAATAAGATTTATTAACCAATTGGATATGTAGGTTGATGTGATAGTGATGAGTTGAAGATAATATTAAGATTATGAGCTGGATGATTGGAAGGATGGTGACATCATTAATAATAGAGGCGATCAGAAGGGGTTAGGTTTTCAAATGGTTCATTTGATTTTTTTTTAAATAAATAAAGTTTTGCAATTCACTTCTAATCCAATTTTGGAAGGTAATGTGCTGTCTAATAAAATTAAAGGCTTTTAAAAAGTGATTAGAGTGTGTGCTGTAATTATGGCACTTTATGAAAACTGTGAAATTATAGTACTTCAAAACCAAATTATTCCTCATATGAAAAGGGGCTAAAAGATTAAAAAAGCAAAGAAAAACTGTTAATAAGTAACTTAGGCTAACATAAACAGAGACAAGATTACAATTTAACTATTTTTGCACTATCAAAATAAACCCTGCAAATATAGGCAAGTAAAAATATGACAAAAATATGGTTTGTGTAACTTAATGCACATGTGGAAAGTTAAGGGATCTAACCAGAATATGCTTCCCTGCCTCATGAGCTACTTGACCCTTGTTCATGCCTATAAATTCAGTTAAGCTCTTTGGACTTTTAAACAAAATGCAAGCATGATATATACTGGTAAGGTCAAAATCAAATAGAAGTAAGGGTCCTATTATATTAGGATCCCTGTATGTATATTGACTTTTTAGAAAATAACATATTAACATTATCTATATTTTATTGCATTTTTATTTGTTTTGTTAAATGTTTTCAAATTACATTTTAATCAGATTCAGGCTGCACTTGGAGTGTTTGATACTCCTGATGTAAATGATACTCAGTATGGCATAGTAGAAAAAAAAAAAAGGCGCCTTTAGAGTCAGGAGCACCTGGTTTCAAATCTTAACTACAGCACATACTACCTGAGTTACACCAGACAAATTCCCTGAATTAGTAAAGACAGCTAATTCAAAGGCAATTCCCTTATACTAATGAAATCACAGAGTCAAATTTCTCCCTTCCCCTGACCAAAAAATAAAGGCAAAACCTAAATTTCAGAGTTTATACATTTGGTGGTATTAAGATATTTATCTATGCCTTCTCATATCATATTGAAATACCTGACAGAGTAAAATGGCTCACTGATGATAACAGAAAATACTCTTTATTCTTTATCATTTTTTAAAAGTCCAAAAATTCTTCATTTTTCTAACATCGATATTATAGAATAAATTATTCCTCTGGTTCTGCTTCCTTCCCTCTAACTCAGTTCTTCTAAGTTTTTCCATATCTTTGAAATCCCCCCCCCCCAACTTCTTGGTGGGGAACAGTTTGAATCTGTGATTTCATTTTACAGTGCACAGGACCTGGAATCTACTCGTTCAAATACAGCCTCAAACACTTAGTACTTATGTGGCTCTGGGCACAGGTGCCTCAACTGTAAAATGATATAATTATAGCACTGACCTCCCAGGATTGTTGTAAGGATCAAATGAGATAATAATTATAAAATGCAATGCCTGGCATATAGTAGGTTCTTAATAAATGTTTGCTTCCTTATTCTCCCTCTGCTCCTCCCTGAGTAAACAATCAGATGTGTCCAATGAATAAAGTAAAAGAGAAATATAAAATAAATGTAGGTCAAGCAGAATAAAATGAAAACTTGCAAAATGCAGGCTCTCCTCCACTTTGATCTCAGACACTCCATGGCCTTAGATCTCAGGGAATTATTCTCAGATCATTTCAGAGTTTTCCAACAATTTAGTAATGTCATCACTTTGGGGCCATTTCATATTAGATTGAATTATTGTTTGAAAGGAGCCACTTGTATAATTCTACAATTTACTCCCATTCTGGAGAAGACTCAATATATTTATACATAAAACAATTAAAAAAACTTCTAGAATTGTTTTTCTATTTTATTACATATTGATAGTTCTGAACTGAGTAGTACTTTTCTTTATTTGTTAAAATATATTTTACTAAATTTTTTTAACCAATTTACTAATTTTTACTAGTAGGAAACAGCCACTAAATCTTAAAGCTTACTCATTGTCATATAACCAGTAGTAGGACTAGTTTTAGAATTTGAAGATGATTATTATTTAGTTGGTACTCATCAACTAGTATTACTGTGTTTGAACACCCTTTATAAATCTGATAGCATGAATTGTTTCTACATTAATCAGATATTATATTCACATTGATCTGTAATATTATATAATTGGAGTTCTCTCCAAAAACCCATGAATATCTGCTTCTCCTCTGCAACTCTTGTCCATGTTGTCCTATAGTTCTTAGCCATCTACTAAATTCATCTCATTTTTTAAAAATTGCCTTTTAATGATTAAATGCATTCTAATGTACATTATGGAATACCTTTATATTTGGTTCAAAATGTTATCACCTAATTCACATAATGATGCATTTCATGAATGTGTAATTGTACTTAATTAAAGATAATTAAGGAACCAGTACATTTAAAATCGTGATGCATTTTATTCAATCTGTGGGATGGATTTAACTCATCCAAAGATAATTTAAATCAGACTTGCAGATAGATTTTTAGAAAACATACTCGCCAGCTTCCACAAGCATACTCATATTGATTGATTTTCTTCTATAACTATCACTTTTATTCAAAAAGAAGCATATTTAATCAGAAAATACAACATTGACATTTAATATTAATCTGAATGGGTTACAGATTAAAGTAATTATAACTCACATTTGCATAGTACTTCAAGATTTTAAAAATATTTTCATCACAACACTCCTCTGAGGCAGATAGTACCTCAATCAATCAATCAACAAGTATTTAATAAGCATCCATTTTGCACTAGTCAATGTCTTAGGTGCAGCAGCTATAAGGACAAAAATATAACTGTTTTTGTCTTCAAGTAGTTTATATAAGAGGGAGCTAGGTGGTATAGTGGAAAGAGGAATAGGCTTGAAAATAAGAGACCAGTTCAAATCTGGCTTCAGATACTTCCTAACTCTGTGATTCTGGACAAACCACTTAATCCTGTTTGCCTCAGTTTCCTCATCTGTAAAATGAGCTGGAGAAGGAAATGGCAAAGCACTCCAGTGTGTCTTTGCCAAGCAAACTCAAATGGGCTCACAAAGAATTAGATATGATTGAAAAATGATAACTATAAAGTTTAACATTCATATTTAAGTTCCTTTATAATTTGATCCTAGCTTATCTTTCTATACTCCTTTCTACATATTTTGTCTAAATTAAAGTTCTCTTGGACTCCTGGGATAGCACAGAGCTGACCCTAGGACTTCATTGATCAGGGCTTCCCTGATGCAGCTTTCTGATCATATGGGGGCATAAAATATCTCAGACAGATGGAGTCTAGATCTTTTAGAAATAGTGGATGTTTAAAAGTATGTGAGTTGCTATACCTTGATGTTTGACTGACAAGACTGTATCAGATAGAAATGAAGGGGTCATATCTAGAGAATCTAAATGTCACTGTCTCCTTGCTGTATATCCTTCCCATGTTAGGGCACAGGAGGCCACCTTCTTTGTTAATGCTCAGTGACTTACAAATATCTCATTTGGTCCCCAAATCCAACCTGAACAAAGAGGGCACTGGTCTTACCTCTCATAAACCCAGAACACAAATTGCACTTTCCTGCCTTTGCATCTTAACTCATTTATTCCCTACCTTTGTCCATTGCTTTCTTTCTTTTCTCCTATGCAACTGTTGATTTTTTTCATATGGTTTAAGTCTTACTGAATTGTTGTTACTGCTTTGTCCTTATTCTCAAAGAGGACCAGGACATCATGGAGGGGATGCCCTGACATAAGAGTGAATTGGATTTAAGTGAGGGAGGATTGGCCTAGATCACTTTCCCCTCCAGAGCCATCTAGGTACAATGGCAAGATATAGATCAAGACAACTGGAGGTGGCTCTGGATGAAAAGGGAGACCTTGATATTTTTAAGCTAAAGTTTTGATTCAATTGATACCTTCTCTATGAAGCCTTCCCAGCTTTCTTTCTGCTGGTGAGGACCTGCTTCTTTGATTTGTTTACAACTTTCTAATTTGTTTATCAAGTAATGGTATATAAATAGTAATTTATACTTCATCCTCTTACCAAGTTCTTATCCAATCTTTCTCTTTCCTTGAACAAAGCAAAATATTCTACCCCAAGCAACACTTTTACAATTTTTTAATAAATGAATGGATGCTCATAAATTACCTAAATAGTTTATTTCCTCTTCTGTTATCCTGGGAAATTTATATTTTTGTAGATATTCCTCCATTTCACTTAGATTATCAAATTTATTGGCATATAGTTGGGCAAAATAACTCCTAATTATTGCTCTAATTTCATGCTCATAGATCATCGACAGAAATATGACTGAGGAAGGTCATCGTTTTTTTCCCCAAAGTACACCATTTCAGGACAGAGTTAATGTGGAGTTAATAGAGAAAGACAGTGAAAGATCAACTGTTTTGATGATTCAAAGTTACATTTTCTGACATCTGACTACAGATCATTTCCTCTTGGATCTGTGAAATATTCAGTAATTGCCCTTCTATCTTCTGATAGCACAGAAACACCCAGGACTTCCCCTACACTAAGTTCAATGGACTCTCTCTCCAAGCCACTCCCTCGCTCTTCCTTTCCATGTTCGGGAGTGGCACAGAGCAGTAACA
Organism: Sminthopsis crassicaudata; assembly: GCF_048593235.1. NCBI lineage: Eukaryota > Metazoa > Chordata > Mammalia > Dasyuromorphia > Dasyuridae > Sminthopsis > Sminthopsis crassicaudata. The sequence goes on from NC_133621.1 coordinate 129,726,777, forward strand.
AGACTAAGCATCAGTGGGTGCTGTGTTCCTGCAGTGCTCCAGAGATGCCACAAGGGCTTCCATTAAGGCCATGGCAATCACATCACAGATGTCCTGCCATTAATTTGAACACAGTATGTCCAAAACTATATTTATCTTTTTCTTCAAAACATAGCCCCCTTCTAAATATCCTGTTTCTTTATGGCTTCCTACTACTTCTTTAAGATAAAATACATGCTTCTAAGTCCGGAATTTAAAACTCTTTGTATCTGCCTTTAGGCAATCTTCTAGGCTTATTACACATTATTCATATTTACCTACTTTTTGTTGAACAATTTTGCTTACTTGCTTTTTATTAGACACAACTTTGCATCTTCTATCTAGAAGCCTTTGCATTGACTATTTTCAAGCCTGTAATGCCCGTCTTCATCTCTACCTTTTTTATAATTCGTAATTCTCTTACAATTCTGCCCAAATGATGCTGCCTACATGAAGCTTTTCCTGATCCTCAGCAATTAGTATCACTTGAAATTAGTTTGTACTTTGTATATTTGTGTATTGACTTATTTTTTCCAACAGAATGTAAGCTTCTTAATGTTTTGCCTGTAACCTGACAAGGAGTTGATACTTAATAAATGTTAATTGACTGATATCACAACACATTGAATTGTTATATAATTGGGTAAATGAAAAAAAAAAAGTCCTAGGGTTCAGAAATCATGTTTTTCAATCATGGTGCTCACATCAATATTTCAGAGATCTGGGATTTTGTTGGTGTGGATACTTTTCCCATAGACACAAATCTACTGAGAACTCCTCTGTGAATTAGCATGGCTTTGAGAGTTGCTGTTGGGCCAAACACTTGAAGAGCCTTAGAAAAGCTGGACCTTAGAGGATAGAAATATGGCCATTTACAGGCACCTCTTCAAAGCCTTTTCAGCTTGGAAGGAGCAATCAGTGTTCATACTAAACTGGTATGTCACAGCTGTTTGTACCCAGATCGTTTTCATAGGGGATACTATACTAAAAGCCCAAGTTTGAGGGGGGAAAGTAGTTTAAGCCCTCACTAAGCTCTCTGGGGTTTGAGTTTTTTTTGGCTCATTTTCCTAAGCCAAGAACTACTATGCAACATAAACAACAGAGGAACTGGACCTTGGAAAGAAGAATGGGGGACAGAAGAGTGGAAACAAAAGGGGAGAGGGTATGAAGAATAGGGATAAAGTTCCCAAGACACTGGAGGTAGCCAGAGAGTTCTTTTAATGGGAGCCCGAGGAGGCAGTGACTAAAAGCAGTTTCTATCCTCAGGTTATGTGAAGAAGTATAAAGACTGTAACTATGGCTACTTTTACAGCTCACCAGTATAGGAAATTCTGGTCAGAGCAGATGTATTTTGGGTACTTGAACTGCTTTATCAAACTCTTCTTCCCTTTCTGCTTGCTGGGATCATTAATAAACATTGGTTTGTGATTGGTTTTTGTATTATGAATTAAGCTGTTTCCTTTATTCTGGGGCTCTTAATTTGGGAATCCATGAATTTTTTAATAACATTGTGATGACTATTTCAATGTTTTCTGTCCTAAACTTATGTATTTTATTTAAAGGAGGTCCATTTGGCATCAGATCATTAACAGGATCCACAATTCAACAAAGGTTAAGAACTTCCTGCTTTATACTACTGGCTTTCTAAAAGTATGGCCAAATGCTGCTCATCTCCTGACAAAAAAAGTGATGGGCTCAGGTGCAGATTGAGACATAATTATTTTGAATACAATGTGAGAATTTGTTTCTCTGTTACAGTATATTCATGACAAGGGATTTATTTTTCTTTCTTTTCAGTGGGGTAGAGGAGGTAGGAGGGAAGGAAAAATATATTTCTATTCCCTGAAAAATAATTTTACAAAAGCATGGTTGGCCCAGACATATGTACTCCTTGAGTCCTTTGGCTAATGGTACATTAGTGGGGCAACTCTAGCAGACTGAGAAACTGAATAGGAAACATTTTTTTTAAGCAAGGACCTAGAATTCCCAACCAGTTGTTAGAGAATTTCTCTCTTTGATTAGGAGCATAGTTTACAATATATATTTTTAATGAAGTTCATTATGATGTTGAAAGGTTCCCAAAGGAACTCAAAAAAGGGTAATTCTAGAGCTAGAATTCATCTCCTTAGATGAAAAAGGTTTCTTGATATGACACTTACTTTGAATACACAGCTCCACTATCTTATCCTGATAAAACATCAGAGTACAACTTTAGTGACATGTTTTAGCATTTAATTAAAATCCTTTGAAAAATGAATAATCTATTACATATATCTTTTCATAACATATATATAAATACATAATGCATATTTAAATAGAATATGTGCCTAATGCCTTTTTCTCAAATTTTAATTTACACTTACAAGATGCAGCAGCTTAAGAGTTAAAAATTCATCACTGAATTCTAAATTACAAAGGTGAATCAGTTCTGAAATAAACTAAGCCCATATGTGGTTTAAGTTAGTAGCATTCACATTCCAATTCATTCATGGCTAAGGCTTAAAGTGATTCATAGAGGAAGTTTTTATTTAATGGAAGAGTTTTAGAATACAAATGTGGTGAGGTAGTTTTCTGCCCATCTTTATTAAGCAAAAGGAAAATAAATTCTTCTTTACTTGTTCAGAAAATGCTGAGAATAACAGATTCAAAGGAAAGGTGATAATTATCTTGAACTGACCCATAAAATAGCTCCTGTTATGGGATACTTTAATTGTATGTTTAAATTGTATGTTGATATGTCCAGCAGTTTCATGCTTAATAGATATTTGTTGATGGTAGTGCCAATAAGGATGTTTATCTTTAAAAATACATACCTAGAAAAGTAAAAGAGAAAACACTGAAGAAATCTGAGTCTGAGACACAGCTAGATGGCATGGTGGATAGAGCATTGGCCTTTGGATTCATGATACTTTCTAGCTGTGTAACTCTGGGCAATTCACAAGACCCTGAATGCCCCCTCTTCATCCCTAAAAAATCTGAGTCTGTGACTAATGACCCTAAAAAATTGTCCAGTTATGTTATGTTATCACTATGAAATTAGAAACAGACACTGAAAATATGATTTTATTTTTCTTATTGTGTTTTATTAAAAACAATCAATGAGACAGGGTGTAGAGGGTCACAGACAGTGGGGAAACTCTGGGTAAGGTATGAGACCCTTCAGCCCAGAAAGAACTTGCTAACAATGTCCGTTCAACTCCTCATCTCCCCAGACTCTCTGCCTTCCTGAGAAGTCAGGGTGGTGACAACCTGTGTTGTGATTGAAGCAGACTGATAACAGGTGGAAGAGTGATAACAAGTGACAAACTACATACAATAGCAAGTTGTTTATGTGGTCCCACATGCGCAGTGTTGTTTTTGTTACATTATAAAAAGGGGAAAGTCCTTCAAATAAACGGACTCCATTTCCCCACCATTCTTAGGAGTCCTGCCTCTTCACTTTTCCATTAGGAATGTATATCTCAATCACCCCAGTGTGGGGGCTCTAGAAAGCAATGGTACGTTTTGTCACCCCAACTTGGGGGCTCTAGAAAGCAGGACACAACAGCAGGGTAATGTTATTAGGCAGAAAACTGAAACAGGAAGACCTGGGTTCCAGTTTCACTTCTGACCCATTTTATGTCCTTGGTTGCAGAGAATGCACCAACCTATACTGGTAGAGAGCATTTCCTCAGCTGGAATTTCCCTTTGCTGCTGAAATCAAAGGCTCAATCCCTATCCTAAAATTATATTATGTTATTGTTATATATTTAATAAAAATGTAAATTTTTTGTTTGGATATTTATTCCATATTTGGTTTATTTGTTGTGAGCTTTGGTTAATGCAAATAGAAATGAAAAAAAACAATTGCCTTTTCTAAATGATGGTTGTCTCTTATCTCTCTTGATTGTCCTAGGCTTGTCCTGCTTGACCAAATTTCAAACTGTTGCTAACCTTTCTCAATCCATGAATTCCCTAACCTAATTTCCCTTATTATCTGTATGGTCTTCTATTCATCTAGTCTATCTATCTCACAGTCTTAGGAACAATTACTCCCTGTGCAAAGTATCTATATTTTCATTGGTGTTTGCAAAGAAGTCCACACAAAATCCTTCCTCCCATACTTCAGTTTCTAAATATAGAGATAGTAGAGATCCAGAAAGTTCCAAATAGAGGCTTAATGAAAGAACTTCTCTTATTGTACTCTTGCCTCATCAATGCTTTTTAGGTAGCCAAAGCATCTTTTGTGGAAAAAAAAGATTAGAGCACTTTTATCCCCCATTTACTTAATTTTTAGGAAGGCTTAATAGAGTCTACGGAAGACAGTGGTACCCCAAGGGTTTTTTTAATGCTTTGATTGAATTTTTCTAACTTTTAGCACATATTAAAAATATCTATCTCAGCAGCAGTTACAACTTCCTTCTCCACCACCCATTTTCTCTGTTGAATCCTTCTTTCAGCCCAATTCACCCTTGGCTTGTATGTATGGGAGAGTATTGGTGAATTCTCAATGTCAGGCTTGGGAGAAATTATTCAAAGTCTCCTCCCCTCTATTATATCAGGTTAAACTTAAGAATGATCCTCCATATTATAATTCAGTTTTGAAGATGGGAAGCAAGTAGCTAGATGGGTTATATCTATTTAAAATGTCTTTTTCTTTTACAAATAATTGTTAAATTAGCCACTGATTTATCAACTTGTAGTTTCAGTCATAACTGTTATGAAAAATCAGACTGAACTTTATACCCTCTTTTATTTCTTCATGGTCTTAGTAAACAGACTTAAAAAAGACCTTATTCTTGATTCATTAAAAAAAAAAGGCATTCTTGATTCATTAAGAAGGCAAAAGCTGGCTTGAGTAGATTCCTATAATATTTCCTTCTCACTCACTTGCTGGTGACTAAAATATCTTTATATCACTTTCTGGCCTCTGTATATGGAAGGAGGGAGAAAAATAAAAGAATGTAAAAGACACAGTACAATACCACCCCTCCTATACTCCCCCCTGCCCTTTGCCTTCCTATGAAGGATTAACAGAAAGGAAAAGTATTGAGCCTCAAAGAGTGCTTCTTGCTAAAGAAATTTGAGAAATATACCTGAAGAGTCCTTTAGAAATAAATATCAAGTTAAAATAGGTTTTATTGGCTGCTCATTCCAAAAGCAACAACAGGAGATGATGCTTTGCTAAAACCCTAAAATAAGACTGGTCGTGAAGAAAGAGAATGTCAGCATATGTTAATGAATGAGAGAGATTGTATAAACTATTATTCAGTTTTAACTGAGGCTTTCCTAAGCCACTGGGGAACTAGGTTGAGCAAGAATAATGTTAAGAAGGAACTAGACTATTAAACAAACAATAGCTCAGTTTAACTTTTGGTTTACCTCCAACTTGAAGTGTTAAATGAAGCCATGTTAACAGGGAAGATAAAATGAAACCTAGTTAAATGGGTGTTAGGAGAGTTATCTTATTCATTCACTACAAATGAGATTTTACCATAAAGTGGTAAGCCAGAGAAAACCAATCATTTCACTTTTGAGTGAAGAATATTGTGGTTCTTAGAGTAGAGTAGTGAATGAGTCACGGGTTGGAATTGAGTTCAGGATGTCATTATGTGCATCCCATAGTTTCCAGAAGGACTAATATCTACACTTGGACCGTAAGTCAACTAAAAGAGACATGTAACTATAAGAAGGACCAAGGAATTTAATGTATGAAGGGAAAATTCAAGCTTTTAGACCCTGTGGGTCTAAGCACAGTCACATTTAATTTGTATTTATTTAAGAAAAGATGGGCGTTTACTTTCTTAGCTATTTCATAATGCATGAATTCATCCATGTAATATTGGATTGCTATCTTATCAAAGATAGTTTAGACTTACCCTAGATTCCATGACTATTTAAAAAAATAGATAAAGATTTTTTTCTTTTTTTTTTTTTGATCAAGTGTGGGGAAATTGGCAGGCAATGTAAGCAGTATGTGGTAGGTAGTAGAATCCAATCTCTTTCTCTCTCTCTCTTTTTTTTTTTAAATGAAAGTTTTCATTTCCAGAACAGTAATCCCTCATATTTATAGAATGTTTTGCTATTTACAGATTGTTTCTGCATTCAGTACTTCTTTAATTTTCACAACAACTTTGTGAAATAACATTTTATGGGTAATTAAAGGGAAACTGAAAAAAAGTTATATGACATGTCCAGAGTCAATAGTATAGACTATATAAAATACAATTAGTCTGTCTCCAAGACCGAGTTTATGTAACTTACCCTATACTCCATCAATCAACAAACATTTATTAAGTGCTTATTATATTCGAGGTACTATGTTAAATGTGAGTAATACTGATACAAAAAGAAATTATATAGTTTATACTTTCATATATATTGTATTCCATCGAGGGAAATCACAGGTATGTATATATATATAAACATATATTGGGCATATATTTACATATATATGTATGCAATATAAGGCAGTTATATGCAAGACAGGGAGGGAGAATGATAGAGATGATATTAAGAATTTCTATGATCAGGAATGACTTTATTTAGATATTTGAGCAATCTGTTGAGACCTGAGAGAGGTTTTCAGAGGTAGATCTAGAAAGAAGTACATTCTGGGCATGAGAAATGACCAGTACAAAAGTGCAAAGATGGAACATGGTGTCCTGTGCATAAGAAATATGGAAAAGGTTAATTTGTCTTAATTACCATGCAGAAAGAGGAATAATATATAATGAGGCTGGAAAGGTAGGTTGAAATCAGGTTGTAAACATCTTTCAACAACCAGAGGAGTTTATGTTTGATCTTAGAATCCAGTGGAATTTTTTGCATAGAGGAACTATAGTTAAATCTGCATTTAAATAAAATCTCTTTGGCAGACTTGTGGACTATGAGTGGAAAGAGGCTTGAGGCTGGGATATCAATTAGAAGGTCACTGCTAAAATATAAATAAGAAGTGATGAAAGTTTGAACTAAGATGGTAGTTGTATGAGTAGAGAGAATATATATGAGATGTTATGGAGAAATTATTAACAAGATTTGGCAACTGATTATCTGAGGAAAAGTAAGGAATCAAGAATAATACCAATATTATAAACCCAGGAGACAGGAAGAATAATGGTTCCTTCAACAGAAGAGAGAAGTTTAGAAGAGGGATGACTTTAGAGGGAAATACAATTATTTCTGTTTTTCATGTGTTCATTTTGGAGATGTCCCCAAGACAGCTAGTTTGAAATGACCAATCAGAAGCTGGGGATGTGGGCTTGAAGCTCAAAGGAGAGAGAAGATATATTTGCACAGGCATGATTTACATATAGGAAGAATATGCATGCAATTAACAAAAGTTGCCACTTTTTTCCAGTGGCATTTTTTCAAAGGCATGATGACTTTTGATTAATTCTCATGAATATATTTTTACTTACTGCAAGTTGCATATTAGAGCCACAAATGAGTTCATATTGAATGAGTCACTGGACGTAACATCTCCTATTTTAGGGTTTTTTATTTATTTAATTCATTTTGATGTTCTGAAGCTTTTGGAAGCATCCAACTTTGTCTGACACTCTTCTTGTACTGTTCTTTAGAGAATATGCAGAGGCTTGAACCTTCTCTCATTATTGATTTTATTAAGGAAAAAATAAATTTTGCCTTGTTCTCTTTTTTTGAGGTTTCATGTAACTCTAACACATGAAGTATTGACTCAACCAATCTCCTGTATTCAAATTCTTTTCAACTTAGAGGAACATCAATACCTCTGTTTTTGTAATTACAGACTAGAAAGCAGCAAACATAATGGCTTTTCTGACATGCAGACACAAGTTTGAGCACTGAATATTAAATGTCTCATATTCTCAGCCTTTGTTTTTTTTCTTTGGCAAAGGACAGATTCTTTCCTAATGAAAACTAAACATAAAGAAATATGAAGTTTCCTTTTAATTCATAGAGAAGTCCATATACATTTCTTTTTTCCAAATGCACTGTAAGTCCTCAGTATTTGTGGCCAAAATACAACTTTTATGGTATTGTCATTAAAACTTGAAAATGTATTTGTACTTGTGATATGTTTTTGGGGAGGATAGGAGATGGGGGTGGGAGAGAAATTATATAGTAATTACAGGTTCTAGATTTTGTTATTGTTGGAAAGGATACTTTTCAAATCAATAAAAGTAAACAGTGTGACTATGTTCAAGATATTGTTAGGCACTATGAGGGTGAGTATACAAAGATGACATTTTTTCCTTCTACAAGTTTATACATATTTAAAATACCTATTTAAATATCTACAATTTATACATATGTAAGTATGATTAAAATGAAAGAGAAATACAAACTCTATGGATAGTGATGACAAAAATATATAAAAAAGCAAAACATCTATAAAAACTCAATTATTAAGCTAGCATATACATATAAATTAGACACCTTTGATATCTTTGGGTCCCTAAAGAAAATTTGTATATTTTATACACGCTGAACCACATATATTTTATGTGTAATTCTTTAAAAATGGATGCAATTCTTTCTGTTATTGTTTGCTTGCATTTTTGTTTCCCTTCCCAGGTTATTTTTACCTTCTTTCTAAATTTGATTTTTCTTATGTAGCAAAATAACTCTATATACATATATTGTATTTAATATATATTTTAACATATTTAACATGTATGGGACTACCTGCCATCTAGGAGAAGGAGTGGAGGGAAGGAGGGGTAAAGATGGGAACAGAAGTTTTTGCAAGGGTCAATGTTGAAAAATTACCCATTCATATGTTTTGTCGATAAAAAGCTATAATAAAAATGGATGCAGTTATACAAAGTAAACAAAAGTAGAAATAATATATCACATGTGTATATATATATATATCCAAAGTAGCATAGTATACAAACTTGATATTTAACTCTCTGCTACTTTGGATATATTACCTGTTCTTTGGTTTTGATAATTCAGAAAAGTGATATTGTATGCTTAAAGTTTTATACCACCTTTTTACTGTTGCATATATTTTAGAAGGTGAAGTATTGATAGGGGAGAAATGAGATTCAGACAGGAGGGAATCATCCATTAGTGTAAGAGATGTAACTTTGGAGAATCAATAGTAGAATTTCTCAGTATAATTTATTATTGGTTCCAACTGTAGTCTTATTCAACCCTGAAATTCATACATTTTAATTTAGCTATAAGGCACAATTTACTGAAAAATATAGATAATTAGATAAATTTGGAAAATGACAATATAAACTAATCTTAATATTATAAACAAGAACTCTTGGAGATGAATTAAAGTTCAACTAATTCAAGAGACATTTATTAAATGTCTATTATTTGCAAAATCTTGTTCTAAATATTAAGCATTTAAAGGAAAAAAAATAAGAAAAGTTCCTCCTCTCAAGAAGCTTATAATTTGAAGCACAGCAATGTTTGAACATGAATTTTATCAGCATGCAATGAAATGGTGTTCATAGCTGATGAACTTTAAAAGTTAGTAGAAAACAGATTGAAAGTTCTATGGAAAGACCAACTTAGTGATATATAGAGAGGCTTATAACCTATAGACCAAGAGGTAATAAATTATAAAGCCATGGAAACCTATGAAAGCTATGTAACAAATAGATATTTTCAAAATGGCTCTTAGACCTGTATGGGCCCTTTCTTCTTCTACAGTGCTAGTGGCAGTCTTGGAAATCTGTATTAGACTTGACACAATTTTAAAAATCATTATTAAATAATTTATAAGATCTTTAATGATGAATAGATTAGCAAAAAGAATGGAAAAAATAATAGTTATTATTAATGCCCCAAAAGATAACTAAAAGAATATAATCACTACTGAATTATATATATTTCTTTCTTTTTATAAAATCTTTATGGAAATATCTACATGTATATCATATGTAACAAAGGTAAAAGTGAAGCAAAAACCAGGAAGCAAACATATTAAGATGAAAATATTAGAAGGAAACAGGAAGACTTTTCTTAAAAATTTTCACAGACTATATCTTTATAGTAACAATTGACAGAGACACAAAGAATCCTTGTGACACTAGCTATATTTATTGTTTGGTAATTAACCAAAAATGTATTTGATTTGAAGGACTAAAAAGTAGCCCTCCAAAAAGTATTATCTCATACATAAGCTAAGGTCATGAGTAGAAAATTCTATTTTTTGGCTCTCAGGTTAATCAGTATCAAAATTATAAAATAGGGGAGATTCATGTTGCGTAAGGTACTTGTACTGCTATGGAGGAAGTCTTGGAAGTAACCAAATGGAAGATAGGGTTTGTGTAGAAGGTGAGTTTCTCCGTTTCTGTTTTTTGATGGTTTTGTTCTGATGGCATCAAAGCTTAGAATATTATCCATGTTTTCTCTAAAGAAATTAGTCTAAGAATTCCTACAAGAAAAACTAAAGGGATTGTTTAGATCCTGCCATGAAGTCCATCACAATAGTCCATGTTTCTAGGATGGGCACTGCAGAGAGAAAATATTCAAAAATCTTTAGAGGTTGGTTTCTCATTGCTTACAAAAGAAAGCATAAGTTCCTATCTCTATCATTCAAGGATTTCCACAATTTGTCTTAACATCTTTCCAGTCTTATTTAATATTATTATTCATGTTAGGTTCCAGCTATTGTACTATTTTTTTTCCTTCTTGTTTTTCCCTCTTCCATCTCACTGTCTCTGTTTTTGGCTCTGTCTCTGTCTCTTTATCTATCTCTCTCTCTATCTATCTATCTATCTATCTATCTATCTATCTATCCATCCATCCATCCATCCATCCATCCATCCATCCCATCTATCTATCTATCCATCCATCCATCCATCCCATCCCCTAATCTTTACTTCCCTATCTCCATCTCTTAATATAGGTCTCCTAAGTGAAGCCTTCTTGGTCACCTCCCTCCCCTTGCTACTCAAAATGTGGAAGAGCCCTCTTTATTCTTAAATATTTCATGGAAATACTTCTTTATATTTATTATAATCTTTTGTATCTAAGTACTTGTATTTTATTTGTTTTTGTTTTCAAAATGGCAAATTAAATGTGCTTGTACAGACTGGATCTTTAATGAATTGATTTGAATGGAATTGACTTTGGGCATCGTGCTTCAATTTGTTCCCAGTGAAAACTGAGTACTAAATAATCTTTTAGATTACTTTAGCTCTAAAGTTTCATGATTCCATGAAAATCATGGGTTGATCATTTGCAATTACAACAAAAAACATTGAAATAAACAATTTATTAGTTATTATTAATAATATTCTTGACTATCCTATAATATTCTATTTCATGCTAAACATGAACAAAACTCACAAAATAATAATATGATAAATAAACCTTTCTTCCAGTCCTCTTCTAAAGACAAACGTTCCATGTAATTCTTTAAATGTTGTCTCATTGGGATTTTTCTCTAACAAATAAAAAGGTTAAGTTTCTGTCACATTTCTTAAATTAAGAAGATAAAAGGACAAGCTTGTAACATAATTAGTTAATACAAATTGAAAATACTTCACTTTTCATTGCCAAGATAATTTTAAGAGTTATTTGTTTTTGCAATTGACTACTACTGCATTAGTACTTATAATCTGCTCAGTGCATTAGCACTAAATACTATTGATTCAGCCAGAGGTAATAGGCCAATTTAATCTTTGGATTTTTCCTATTCCCTATGCAGAGATTCACATAGAGTTAAGTTAGTGGACTAACTGATAAAATCATATGCTAACCTGTTTAAAAGTTTGAGTATATTGGAAATTTAAATAATATTCAAAGTCACACTTTTAGAGATTTGGAAGAAAATCAAGCCTAGGCTATGTATTTCTAGATCATGAGCCAGAAAATTTAATTTCCATAATATCAGTTCTAAGAAAAAATACTTTACAAATCAAAACTGACCTCAATTCATCCTTTTGTACCTAGGAATAGGATATGAAATATCATCCACCATTTAATGTTCTTTGATTGATGGAAATTTTGTTGATGTAAACAGATGCCCAGACAATTGACGCACTACTTGAGCTTCAACTCAGAATTTATTCATTATTTTATAGTTATATTATTCATGATGTTTTTTCTGAAATGTGAATGTTAAGCATGATTTAAAACTAACATTTATCTTATGCCAATCTGCATTTGTTAAAACACTTTCTGGGCCTTTTACTGAAGGAATTAAACAGATTTTAAAAACTGATATTAACTAGGCTTACTTCACTCACTCACATTTACCCCATGAAGAGAAAGAAATGCAGCAAAACTGTTTAATAAGGCAGAGCCATACTTCTAGACTGGAAAGTGAAGACTTCTCTAAATTGTTAATATGCAAATGAAACTACTTAGAAATTATGGTTAGAAAGAATATAATTAGCAAGTTGGAATATAGCCAGGATCCTGGAGTTAACATCTTCACTTCTATGAAAAACATAAAAGGATTTTTAATGATTTAGGAGTAGATGAGGTCTTGGTTTCACTTCACATATAAATGTGTTATTTTGCCACACCTTACTAACTTTAGAAATCACTTCCCTATTAAAGACCATACCTGGGCACTGAATCATTTCTGACTCACAGGGAAATATATGCTCAACATTTCTGCCAAACAATGAATAATACAAAGCTGGAAATTCTTGGTAGACCTACTAACTCAATCATGAAAGATTCTTGTTTCTCTTGTGAAGAGTGATAGGATCAGATTCAAAGTCCTGTGACCTATAGATAAAAACACTTCAACATGAATAGAAGTGAATACATATTTAGAAAGTGCTTCTGTGGCTTATGAAGGGCATTTCTCTGAGACAAGTAATGGAAGTATTATTGAATTTTATGAATGAAGAATGAGACTCTGTGAGGGTAAGTGATTTGCCTATGGTCATGAAACTAAAAAACTATTTCATGCAGGATTCAAACTCAGGTCTCCATTATACAGTGCTGATTCTCATAAGTAGGAATTATCATTAGAAAGAATTTAATAAGCAGTCTGGAATATAGCTAGGATTATAGAATCACCACTTTTCCATTAAAACCCAGAAAGTTTATTTGGGAAGGCTACAGTACACTTAATAATTTGCACAATCTACTATTGCCTAGACTGGATATGTTGTGAGTCAAATGAAATTTGCACAGTATGCAAAATGGCATACTCCAGGTATTCAAATAAATCAACATTAGCCATGTGCCTCAAAATTAGTGCATTCCATTGCTTATAATTTTGCTATACATCCATGAATATGGAAACAGATTTGTAGCATTATTTTATTTTATATTCAGCTGAGAATAACCTTCAAAATTTAGAATCACTCAGAATTTCACAAGTCTTTAAGTAGATGACAGAAGTGAAAGAAATACTATATCAACACTGGGATCATTGTTTTTAATATTTATTAAAATGGTCATAGTTGCCTTTCATTCAGATTCTACTTAATTTGAAAGTCTTGAATCATGAGCATCTCAAATTTGGCCATAATATGTTTCTCACAGGCACTTATTGCATTAGTCTAAAATGTAATTCCACTGCAGGCTCAGGTTTTTTCTTCAAGTTCCATGTTGAAGGATCATGTCATAAATAAGGTATTATTATAAGGATGTTCTTCTGATCCTTATGGAAGCAAACTCAAATACATATTGATCTGATAATAAATTTGGTGCCATTATAGTAAATCAGATTAAATCTCTATTATGTTTATATTTTTAGATTATACAGCTTGCTTAATGTTCTGAAAACATTAAGGATAAAGAATTTAAAATGAAAAAAAATTAATTCTCAGGTAACATAGGTAACACTTATCAGTGTAATCCACAGGTAACCCAAAGCTTCACTTTATGTAATAGTTTCAAATTTCCCATAGTACACACAATTTGAATGGCCAATATATGGCCACCACACTGCAAAGTTGATTTCTTTGCTTTCTCCTTGTAATGCTCTGATGGTAATCACTACTGAATAATAAATTAGGCCAAAGAAGAGTTAAGGTAGAACAGAGAGGGGAGAAAGGAATAAATCGGATTTTTCATAGAGGGAGGAATGGAAGACTTTTTTTTTTCTTTTTTTACTGATGAAGAATGTGAAGCTTCAGCAAGGCTAAGTAAAATGTCAATGGTTCCCTGGTCAATTAGACTAGATCTCAGTCCCTTGAGTCTCGTGCTCTATCTTCTTCAGCCTTCTTTTTCCCCAGAAAATCTCCAAATGACTCAAGGAATCAGAGAATTTTAGAACTGAAAGGGTCATAGGTCAAAGGACCTTAGATTTGGAATTGGGGAGGGAATTTAAAAGCCATTGAGTCTAATCCCTTCATCTTACAATTAATAAAGGGAAGCACAGGGATGGACATTAAATAACTTGTCTCAGGTTGCCCAGCTGTTAAATGTCTGAAAAATACAGATAAGGACACACTTCTATCTTGAATACACAGAGATGAATGTTAAATGATCTGTTCTGGTCATATACTTATTAAATGTCTTGAAGAAGGTCTTTCTGACTCTAAGTCCAATGCCTGCTTTATCTATCATACTGTGCTGCTTCACTGTCCTTGATATACTTTCCCTTACCCTTCAAACTCATTCACACAATACCTACATCACCAATTCACTCATTTGTAACTTAAACCTCCTCATTCCTGACATGCAGGAATGCAGGAATCTCCTCAATTTCAAATGTACCAAAATTGTCAAATATAATTTTTACATGTGATTTCTATTTTAAAACTCATTATTTAAAAATGATATGCCATATGGAATTTACAAGAAAGAGAAATGGTAGAATGAGAAATCAAATAGACCATAGACAAATAGATAACGGTAATCATCCTGAATCTGGAAGTCACTGGCCTAGTCAAAACAGAACATGCTCTACAAAATACATATGACTTTTCAATTCTATGGGAATATCCCAGTGTGGGAAAGACTTCTACCAATGGAGAAAGGTACCGTAACCACTTAGCTAAGATGTAGAGAGTTGTCTAAAATGTACATAGGTTAAATGATTTGTCCATGGTCATATAGCTATAAAGTGTCAGAGGTAGGAAACTCCAAGCCTCATACCTTATCATGTTGTCTCTGTGTTATTACGCTATATCAAGTGTTGAAAGTAATACATTCACAGTTTAGGAAAAAAAAAGATCAAGTGTTAATCATACAGAAATAAAGATATTTCTTTCATGTAAGATTGCTGCCTTTATAGCTGTTAAATTTTGAATGTGATTAATATTTTTGGCTTTTAGATTCAGAAAACTGCATAAAATTAAGAATGAAAAATTCTTTATGATATTTTTTCACATAGTAGTGTATTCTCTTATTTCTGGGTCCAATAAATAAAAAGAATGAAATCACTTTTCATTGGTAACATAAAATCTATTTCCTTGAACATGCCAGATTGTTTAACTGAGCAACATCTAACTTATAATTATAGGGATATGTTATCTTTAATATTGTTAAGAATTAGCAGCTCAGATGGTGTGAGTGACTATTGTTACATGACCTATAAGGAGTTATTTGTCTTTATTTTATTAAATATCACTAGACATCCCCTCAAGATGAGAGATCAATAATGGGACCCTGTGGTTTCCTGATGGAAGGCTGCAATTATTTTCTTCCATTACAGTTTAAACATAACCTAATTTTATCCATCCATCATCTTTATAATAATAATAAAAAAACATCACCATATGTTTATTTTCTTGTCTCTTTCTATTCTTCCTTGTTGACCTCTTTTTATTGTATTCCCTTCCAAAATTACTTTAATTTATTTTGCTTTTTGCCTTTGACAGGACTATAGGAATGACCAATTACCTTTGACACCCACTGAAATACTCAGCTACACTGTGACAGAAAAATTTTACTTTAATTTTCCTTTATATTGGAACTAAGTTGGACACTTTGGATTAAAGTATAAAGAGAATTTGCAAACAAGGAGGAAAGCACAGAAAAAAAGGAAACTGGCATTTTATAAAACTCTCTCCTCAGTAGTGACATATATGAATGCAAAGATACTGGCAAAACATTTAGCTTGAATTCCACCCCCTACCCCCATTTTTTTGGTTGGGGGGTGGTGGTGGTTTGGGGCAAAGGGGAGAGAAGAGAACAATTTTTGTGATTATACCAGTTAGCTTGGTAGATAGGACCATGTAGGTATATCTTCTTTTCCCCTCCCTTTTTTTCTTCTCTTCTTTTTTACTTCCCTCTCCTCCTTCCCCTCCTCTCTCCTCTCCTCTCCTTATTAGACATTTTCCTTTCCTCTCTCCTCTCTCCACTAAACACTGCTGTTATCACTACAATGATAATGCATTCTGAAAAACTCTACCAGTATAGTGAAAGCCTTGACAGATCCTGTCAACCAGGAAATACTTTGTAAACTGGTCCCTTGGTAAATTGTATACCTGTTGTCTGAGAACTATCCTAGCTAAAGTTTGAAAAAGATTCACGATCAGAAGAAAGTCTGTAAATGATTGATTCCTTTCATCATAGAAATTCACTAAATTAAGTTATTGAAGATTTGTAATCTGTATTAGTTAAGGGATAAAATAAAGAATCCTTGAGATATTAGAAGCATAGTCTTAAGAAGAATGCCCACAAATCAACTGTGTATTGGGGGAAATTAAGCACATTGAAAGAAAGAAGCATGAAGTAAAGTAGGAATCATCAGAGTCCAACAGAACAGAAGTTCTCCATTTTCATTCACTAGTTTTATGCATTAAACTTGAATTTCTTTTTGCACAATTACATCATCATTTCAAAGTTCCATCATTTTATTCTTTTCAGTAATGTGGATCACAAATAAATAGCTTTGAATTGCTTTGACTTAAAAAATAATCACCCAAGGGCCTCTGAATTTAGCTAGGCTGAACCTTGGAACAAAAAGCAGACAGCTCTTTGTTATACCTGAAACCTTTGGAGCTTGGTAGCATCTGCTAGCACTTGTGCCCTGTTGGATAAATCTTCAAGTATCCAGAGTCATCTATAAGCACAAGAAAGCACCAGGGCAGTGCTTCCTTATTATTACTTTATATTTTGTATTTAATAATCTGTGTATATATATTGTTTCCTTACATGTAAAATAAAATAGCTCTCTGAAGGCAACAAATTTATCTCTTCTGTCTTTGTAGCCTCAGTGTCTAGCACAGGGATTGGCATACTTGATAAATGCTTATTAAACTAAATGAAATGAAATTAAATAAAATAAAGTAAAATGGTTGCTTATCAAAGTAACTAAATATAATGAGAAAAAATTTAGGCATAGATTTTATCCATTTTAAAGGTTTTTATAGAGAAAAGCCTTGATTGACCAGAATGCTTAATGGTGGTTAAAATAATTTTTTAATTAATGAGAATTACTCCAAGATTCCTTTTCCTTTCAACTTGTTGAAAATCTTTCCAAAATGCATTAGTCCATTTCCCTGTATTTGTAATATAACATACATCAGATAATTTAATCTATCTTTGATGACTGGGAAGCTCATAATGCCTACGAGTCAGCATTCAACATTGATTCTTGTTGCAGAGCAATTTAAATGTTGACGATTGGACAGAATATATACTGATCCTATGCTGTTTATTGCCTTGGATTTAAAAAGGAAAAACGCAACAGTCATCATCTTATTTGTCTATGATTTATCTCTTTTCCAAAGTGGTTTGGTAGGACAGTGGAGTGATTGTAGAGCAAGGTAAAAGCAGAAGTGAAGAATAACAGGTGAGGTTAATTGAAGGTTATTGGTATCACATGATTAAGATTTTAATATATTGCTAATATTCTTTTCAACTCGTTTGTCTTCTTATTCTCAGATTAGAAAAGCATTTCCTCTTGATCCCATCCTCTTTTACCTTTTCTAGATGATTATATGGACTACTCTTCCCCCTTATCTAGTCTTCAATGTCTCCCTTTCTTTTGATTCCTCCTCAGTTACTTACAAATAAGCTCTACTTTTAAAAAACCCTTTTTATTACCATTCCCAACAGCTGTACTACAAAATTTATCCTTTCTTGGCTAAAAAGGGGAAAGGCACCTGTATTAGGTACTTTCATTTCCTCTCTTCTCACTTTATTATAAATTCTTTGCATTCTGGTGTTTGACATTATCATTCAACTGAAACCACTCTCACATAAGTTAACAATGATTTCTTAATTGTCAAAATAATCTTCTTTGCAATCCTTGTCCTTGACCTGTATGTAGTATTTGGCACTATTGACAGCCTTCTCCTGGATATTCTGTCCTTCCTAAATTTTCATATTCTCCTTTTATTTGTCTATTTTTCATTCTGTTTTATGCTCTCTTTTGTTTATTCTCTTTACATTCTCATTAGTCTCATCAGTTTCAAAAGTTCAATTATTGGGGAAGCTAGTTGATACAGTGGATAGAGGCACAAACCCTGAAATCATAGTTCAAATCTGGCCTCAGCTACTTAACATTCCTAGCTGTATGACCCTGGGGAGTCACTTAACCCCAATTGCCTCAGAAAAAAAAAAGTTCAATTACTATTACTATGCATGTGATTACTAAATATATATAAGTCTGACCCTAATCTCTCTCTATTCAATATACTATCAATTGTCCATTAGAAATTTAAAACTAGAACTTTTGTAGGCATCTCAAACTGAAGATCTTCAAAACAGAATTCATTATTTCTCACCAAACCCATCTTTTTCCTAAACTTCTCTATTACTGTCCTTCCAGTCATCCAGGTTCACAACCCTAGTGTTATTGATTCTTCCCTCATCATTCACTCCACCTATCCATTCAATTGCCAATGATTATGATTTCTTTCTCCAGATCTTCTTTCATACAAGTCCCCCTCTTTCTACTCAAACAACCACCACACTTATTCATGCCCTCAACACCTTTCACTTGGAGCACTTCATGGGTCTTATAATTGGTCTCCATCCCAAATCTCTTCCCCTCTAATCCATCTTCCACACAGCTACTAAACTTTTCTTAAGATAATGATCTGATAGTGTCAACAACTGCCTCACCTCAATAAACTCTGATAGCTCTCTATTACTGCTAGAATTAAATATAAATTCTTTTATCTTTAAAGTCTTCTCCCAACCTGATCCTTCTTTTGAATTTTCCAATATATTATTTTCCATGAACTCTGTTGGTTCAGTCATACTGGCCTACTTGCTGGTCCTCACTCTTATACACTCCATGACCCATCTCTTTGCCTTTGCACTGATCGTTCCCCAAATCTGGAAAACAATCCCTCCTCACCTCCATCTGAGTCTTTTGTTCTTTTAAGGCAAAGTCAAAGTACCACCTCCTTTCTCAATTCCTTTAGCTACTAGCTAGTACCTTTTCTTTTATCATTATCTTCTATCCTACACATGTTTTTATAAATATTTATCTTACTTTATTAGAATGTATATATTGTTTACCTTATTAGAATGTAAGCTCCATGATAGATTTTCTTTTGCCTTTGCTTTTCAGGCACAGCACTTAGCATACTACCTGGCAAACAGTTTAACAAATATTTGTTGATTAATTGAGTTCCTTTTTGTCAGTCCACTTTGTGACAACTGTTGAACTTGGGTCAACTGGATGGTTTTGCTAATAAGGCCATACAGGGTTTTAAGCACTATGGATGCTATCAGGTAGATCAAATCAAATTTTTATAAAGCCACGTTGCTGGCTGAGTAATGACAGGTGTGTGATACTCGGTAGGGTATTCTAAGGCAGTATTCAAAAAGTCTATAGGGGCAGAATCATCAATGTCTCATAGCTTTCTGAACCATGACTCCCCCTCTCCTACCCAACTCTCACTTGTGACAATAGATATCAGGGATAAAAATAGCAGTTGCCCCAATAGCTGTCTATCATCTTCTACAAACTATGGCATTTATCTATTACTCTAGTTACAAATCCAAAGGGTTCTTCTTGTTCTTTCCAGATACTAATTTTCAAAGCTTCTAGACTCAGTGTCTTCCCCAGATAGAAAGAATTAACTTTCTCTCAATTTGCTTTTCCCTCTTTTGAACTGTTGGGCCTAGGCTCTATTCCTAAAGAATCTGCAATAATAAGTGATAAAAGCTGAGTAATACAGTACCAGAATCCCTATTGTGCTGGTGCCTAATCATGGATCAAAAAATCATAAAACATTCCAATATGTTACAATTAGGAACATTTTATGATGAACTTAGAAGCCATTTGGTTCAATCCCTTTGTTTTTAAATAAGGAGGGAAGTGAATCCCAGAAGCAGTTAAATGATTTGCTAAAAGTCCTAAGCAATAGAAGTGGATTTTGAACTTAGGTTCCTTTGATCTTAATGGTGCCTCTTACATTTGGTAGACACCTAATAAATAGTTGTTGATTTACCATAAATAGGCTATTTCCAAGAAAAGCATGACAGAATGGCAATAATAAAAATGGCACCCTTGACTACAGTTCTCTGACGTCAAATGTATCATTTAAGAGTCTTGGGGAAGTGATATCAATTATATGATGCTTAGGGAACAAAGAAATATACTGATTTGGCAAGTTGGAGAGGTAAGAGTAGAAAAAGGAAGAATCACAAAGGAAGTGGGTTATGGTAGGGTTTAAAATATTAGGTCAAATGCTGTCATTCCTTTTTGTGTACTTTTCATTTATGTCCACTCATCAATGAATCAATCAACAAACATTAAGTGACTACTATATTCCAGGGATTATGCTAGTTACTAGGGGTGTAAAGACAAATATAAGACAATTTCCTCCTTCAAAGAGCTTCTATTCTATTAGGAAAAATAAAATGTGTACATACACACACACACACACACACACACAAAATAAAAAGGTTGTTTGGGGACTTTAGCTTATATAAACATATACACACAAAATACAGTTTCAAGAAAGAAAAATAAATGTGATCCATAAAACTTAAAGGCTTGTCAGAGGTTTGATTTTCAATGTTGACTAGAGACTATGATATATTAAGCCTATTATTGACTACTAGACAGTCTGGCATACAGCTAAAGGTGGGTTAGATGCCAATAAGGCACTATAGTTGAAATTAAGTGGATACATGCTGAGGCATTTTGTTTGTATCTTTTACAAAAGTGATATTTATGACTACTCCTAAGAATCATATATATATACATATATATGTGTGTGTATATATATGTTTTATATATATATATATATATATATATATTATGTTATATTGTATAAATAATATATTTATTATAATAGAATATATAAATAATAAATAAATACATATTTATAAGAAGCATATATAAATGTAATATATACACATATATGTATATACATATATATAATATGTATATATTAAAATAAACATACAACATACACACAAAATATGTTTAGGGATAAGATTGTGTGATTTCAATGTGCAGTTTTTACAACATATTCTAAGTATAGATTCTGTTAAGCAGTATCACCCAGGAGAAATCTGTTTTGTTGTTATTGAGTTTTTTTTATTCATACTAATCAAATATAAAACAGTAGAATTCAGAGCTACAGAAATACAAATGAATGCCTGAGTGGATGTTGCATAATTAGAAATCAAATCAGGAACAGAATGACTTCTGCACCTGCAATTCCAATCACTTCATAACTTGCTCTGTGCTTTACTCAAAGAAGAAAAGGAAGGGAAGAAGAGTATAATGCTTCACTTTCAAATCTGTCAGTTTCTTGATGACCACTTCTTATAGTATCTACATCTCAGGAGAGGCTGCTACTTGTCACCATAGCACCGAGCCTCATCATCTTCATTCTAGTCATGATCAGTAAAAGTTGTACAAAATTACCCGAGTAGCATTAGGCTTAGAGGAGATGGATCATTTCAACAGGTGCATTTCCAGATGAAGTTTCTCTCCACAATGAAAACCTCGTATTTTAAATTTACCCTGAACAACTACAAAATGGTCCAGTAGCAGGGTTACTTTATATGTCTTTGGTTTGGCATGCCCTTATCTTCTGTGCTCATTGATCCAGATTGACAAAACTTGTGTTGTGATATAATTTTAAAAATATTGATAAGGGTAACCAGATGGCACAATAGATGAAACACTGAATGAGGAAGACCTGAGTTCAATCTAGCTTGACACTTACTAACGGTGACCCTGGGCAAGTCATTTAACCCTGATTGTCTTACTAAAATTTTTTTTTTGATAGCTTTTGTTATATATTATCTACCTTTTTTGGAGTATATTCCTTCCTATCTCTTACCTAGTGAATTATGTCTCTTAACCAAAATTTGTAAAGATAATTAATCAACTAACCAATGCATCAGCTAGGACTATTGATGTCACATGCTCATACTTCCTTCCCTTTGAAAAGGAGAAACTTGTGCTATATTTCTAATAGCCTTTGTTTCTAAAGTATCTTTGACCAAGCATTTCAGTGTCTAGAAATTTTCAGCTTTCAAATCTTTGATAGCATTTTAGAGACAAAGTAGAGACTTTTAGTGGCAAACCAATGAGATTAAACTGATATTACAAAGCAAATAATAAACAATGATTGGTCTTGGTCTAGTTATTTATATTTTATATTGCATTACAATTTTTGTGAATTTCAAAGTAGAAGAAATTTATTTTTTTCTTATTTTGTTATGTGATATTCTATGTAACTGAATGATCAAATAATAAATGATCAGTTAGCTAATATTCTAGAAATATATGTGTACTAATCAGTGCCACAAGGAGGGCCAGTTGTCATACTTGATATTTTGCCACCTGCCCTGGTGCTATAGAGAGAAATTTGTCATTTAGTTCCTTTCCAAACTGGTTTGATTTAGAAAATTATTTTTGTGTGTGTGTGAATAAAATTTTACTGAGTGTCTTCATTATAAAATGGAATCTGAGAAATGAATGTGATCAGATTATTGGGAATAATTTAATGAGTTTTTTCATAGATATATATAAAAATAGAAAAGGTGAGATGGTTTGTGTCATGAGGACTGCAGAGAATGACAGCCAAAAAATTATATCAAGCAAGCTTATAAGGGAGATACAACAGATGGTTTAAAGGTATTTTGCTTTATGGAATTTTGCCAATATAAATTTGGCTTATTTTGTAAGAAGTTTGTGTTGGCAAGCTCCATCTTGTTTCCCTCAATGACTTCTGTGTAGTGAGTACTAATGTTTTTAGGTGTAGTTAATAAAGAAGAAATGACATTTAGAAAAATTTCCTGAAAGTAATTCTGTCTTGAATTTCACCAGACCATGACTTTTGTCAATTCCAAAAGGAACCTCAATAGAGTCAAAAGGGGGTGAGGAGTTATTTATACTTATTTTGGAGAGTCTCTAGAATAAATAAACATTTTTAACTTGGAAAATAAAGCCTTTAAAAAAGAAAATTATTTGCTGTAGCAAGAGATAAAAAGGCTACAGTAAGGTAAAGTCCAGCAAATGTTTTAGCCAGCCCAGAGGCCATATAGTCTCAAAGTTCTTTCTGGAATTCTTAATAGTAAATTTTCTTAAATAGAGGTTTTATGTATCAATGTCCATATCTATCTATCTATTTTCTATTTATTTATTCATTCATCCACTCACCCATCCATCTATTATTTATCTCTCCCCCTTCCTGTCTCTCTCTCTGTATATATATATATATATATATATATATATATATATATATATATATATATATATGTATGTATATACACACACACACCTAAGTCACCTGTATGTGTTTGTATTTACAGTCAGATAAACACTATGATTTTTAATCCCAAATCCAAATTTCTTTGTGCCCACAGAATCAGGGAATCTCAGGGAAGAAAATTTATGGAACATTTAATCCAAACCATGGCAGAATAAGAGTCCCCTCTAAAATGTACTCCCCAAGTGATCAGCTAACTTTCTCCCCAAAGTCTTCACAAGAGGGAACAGACATTGTATCCTCCATGTCTGCATAGTTTTAATCATTAAGAAGGTCTTCCTTCCATAAAGCCTATTTTTTTCCTTTGCCACTTGAATTCATTCATTGATTTTAGTTCTTCCTACTGGCACCAAGGGAACAGGTTTATTCCTTTCAAATATAGTGAAAGATAACCATCACACTTCCCCTTAAGTCTTCTCTTTTCTTAGGACTTTAAATCCTTATATGGCATGCCATTAGCCACTGTAAAACTCAAATCCAGATCTTTTGATTTCAAGTTTAATGTTGACCTAACATAGCTTCATACTGCCTTTCATTCTTGAGCTGCTTTTATGTTAGGAAGTTCATTTTATAGTTAATGTTTATTGATAAATGTTTAACAACCAGCTCCTCACGAAATCAAATTATGTTAAGTGCATCTTAAAGTTCAATTTATTATCAAGTATTATTATTGTTTTTGCTTTTATTATTTTCTACTTCACTTTCTTAAATACAGACAATCAAAAAAAAAGTCAAGCATGAATTTTGGCAGTATCAATTTCTGAAGTGTAAATGCTCACAATAAAAATTTAAAAATTGTCTTAAGAACTAGTTCCAATTGACTCAGTACACTATTTATCCTGTAACTTCTATCCAATGGTTCTTTTTTCTGACCTCTAGAATTAGCAGAACATTTTGATTTCTTGTTGAAGAAAATCATGAACAAATCTGATTGAGACATTCCCAGACCTCTAGTTACTTATTGGAATACACATATACATACACATATATATATACACACAATGTATATATACATATGGATACTTACACACATATGTACATATGCATATATTCATACATATACATGTATGTATCCAAGAAAACAAGTGAGATCACAATCCATTGAAATAAATTGAAAGCAGAAATTTTCTAAATACTTGGGGAAATACATTGACCCACCTTCAAAATATGTAATTAAATATATTTTTCAGAGAGTTTTTTCTTAGTATTTTAATAACAAAGGCATGAATACAGAATACAACCAATCAATGGGAGAATGAAATTTCAGAATGAATCTTTCTCCTTGTTTCTTTAAACATCTAAGCTACTTTATACATCCCCTTCTAAATATCAATCGACTTTTCAGATAGATTTCTACATTTCAGTTTATGAGCCATTGTTTTATAGAGATTAAACTTCTGCAAGTTTTACCAAATTAGCAGCTACCATAGCTTTTATGAGAAATTACAGTACAAAAATCTGAATTAAAATATTGATTCTCTTCTCGCTCCCTTTTGAGTATGCACATAGCTTTTTCCCAAGCTATATCTTAAATATGCTAATAAAAAATTCCAATATATTTACAAATTTTCAGTTGAATGAATGGTAATTTACTAATAATGCCCAAGATCAGTGCTAAAATATATTTGTTCCTCATAACTTATAAATAAATAACTTACCCTATTAAAGCAGGGCTTGTGATTGTTCCCATAAAAGTGCTGAAGACATCTCACATTATTTTTGTTCACAATTCTGTTGAAGAAATCATTGACAAATTTGATTGGGAATGCACAGACTGCTGATCTCTTGATTGGTTCCGAAGAGTCTGGTTTACTTTGTGCAAATACTCCAAAGATAATGTCATCATTGGGTCCAACACCTATTTGCCTAGCTAGATGTGCACCAGGCTTACTCACATATGCAGCTTGTAGAAGGTTAAATACTTCTTCCCTTGGTGACCTTTTTCTCCTCTTCTCAGTAAGAATACATTCAAGAGGCATTTCCATGTATGAATGCAATCCAGAGTCAATGGAACAGAACCTGATTATTCTTGTGTGAAAAGTCTGAGATTCGAGAGTTTCTCTTTGGACAGTCAGAAAATAAATGAAGTCACTGCTTTCAAAGGCATGTATATATTTAATAGGGTAAGAATCTTGGAATTCAGGCAGAACATCAATATAGGACTGATCAGTCAAAAATTTAAAACCATCTAGTGTTTCCTTTAGCCTCCTAACAGATATTGAATGTAAGGAATGATCTGCGAAGGAAGAATTTATGGTATTGCCCACAAAGAAGTTTATAAATCTGTCTTTTTCTGTTCGTAGAACTTTAGTCCCTAAAGTGCTCACCACACAGTCAGGACACTGGAGGGACTCCTCATCCATCTGTGGGGAATATATGCAATAAACTTGTGACTCTATGTCAGCAGTATTATTGGGCTGAAACACATGGCGCTGGCAAGTCCCTCGATTGACACTGCCACAACTAATGAGCTGGTCATCATAGTAGGTGTCAATAAGCAAGGCTTTATTGACATTATCTTTCCAAATACTACCTGATAAGTTGGCTTTGTGACTGCAATCCTGACACGGAGAACAATCAGGGTGTTCCAGCACAGGCCCTGTCTTATACTCAGAAACATTATGAAGATCTTCATTTAAGACATAAATTTTGTTGATTGCACCCAGAAAGATGTGGTGATTGTGAAAAACGATATTCTGGATCGGGGTTTCTGCAATGAAGTTGGGAAGTGGATACTTCCTATTAACATCCATTTCAGACTTGACAAGGGCTTCCTTACACTCTGCTTTGCAATTCGGCACCAAGGCAAGCAGTAGCATTGTAATCCCTGGTACAAGCACAGCAGTGGGCTTCATTTTGAGATGTTTTATCTGCCAAAACACATGCAAGGCAAAAATTATTTATGCTTCATTAGAACAATCATAAGAACTGAAAGCAAAAATATGAACAAATCACTAAAAATGGAACTCAATCTGTAATTTTGTTTTGTTGAGGCAGAATGATTCCATGTAAAGATGCATTGTGTTACTGGACATGACTGTATAAAGTTTAATTTTGGGTCTATTACCACAAATGATTAATTTTCCATTGTGAGATACAAGTCAAGTTCTATGTTAAAGACATTAATGATGAAAATAGTAAACATAGAAAATTTCTTTGTTATTTAACTCCTTGTGACTTTAGTATCTGTGGTTAATGACTAGACTGATACTTAAATGTTCTCAGTCAAGTAAATGAATTGTGGTTAGGTTGGTCTTTTGTATCAGCCTCTACATTATGTTGTAAGTCACAGAATATATTGTTGTCTTGGAAATTTGAAGTATTATTATGCTAAATATAGATTTCTTTTGGAAGAAAACAACCATAAATTCTAAAAGCAATAAGATCATGTGCTGTTCATAGGATTTTTTTGGGGGGGAGGTTTACTTATAATTTGGCTATAGTTAACCTATTGTTACTGACAGACAAATGCTTCCATTAATATTAGATCATAGGGAACCTAAAAATAAAAAGCTTGAATAATACAAATTTTAAAAATCTTCAAAACTTACGTGCTAAAATTATTTCCCAGGGGAAAGCCATATATTATTTATTTCAAAAGCATAGCACTGTTTATAAGAGAATCCTATAATGTAATTATATGTGTAAGGTCAAGATCTCTACTGGGAAAGAACACTTATTTTATTAGCAATTACTTTTAAATTTCAGAATACACACACACACACACACACACACACACACACACACACACACACACACACAGAGTCACAGGATCTCAGATTTCAGAAGTTTTCTAGTCTATCTATACCTGAAGCAGGAGTCCCCTGCATTCTTTATATCATTATCTTGATAGTGCTTCAGGAATGAGAACTCACTCCCTTCAAGACTAAGTGTTGACTAAGTCACTGTAATTGTTAAGAAGCTTGAGGGACAGCTAGATGGTGCAGTGGATAGAGCACAAGCCCTGAAGTTGGTAGGACCTGAGTTCAAATATGGTCTCAGACACAATACTAAATACTTTCGAGATCTGTGACCCTAGGGCAATTTGCTTAACCCCAATTAATTGCATCAGCAAAAAAAGGAGGCTTGAAAAATATTACTTAAATTATAATGCTTATATTTTTCCTTCATAGAGTCTCACAATTGCCTCTATATAGATCTAATGTTTATAGGCAGATGTTATTGTCTGATATAATTTGAGGACTACCACCAATCCTTTTAGATGCTCAAATGTTTTTCTCTTAGATTCTGAAATTCAATCAGTCATGCAATCATAGAATCATAGAATCACTAGATTCAGTCTCCTAAGAGACTGTTAGAGGTAAAGTTATTTGCAAAGCGTCACACAGTGTCTCAATTAGAATTTGAACCCAAGTCATTATTATTCTAGTTCTGTGCATCAGAATTGTACATATTACTCTACTTATGTACATCACTCCACATACAGCCCAGCTAATACACTTCTTAGTAACAAAATTATACAGGGAAAACCTCAGGTGAATATAAGAACAAAGTTACCTTAATAATGAGAACTCCCTCAATTGGAATGGGCCACCTCAGGCAGCAATAAATTTCCCATCATTTTACTATCTTCAGTTTTGGGGTATATATCCACTTATTAGGAACAGTATTCACTTTTTGGTTAGGGATTGGATAAGGGAATTCCTTCCTGTTCTATAATCTTATGATTCTAGGGAAAGGCAAGAAGAAGAAAAATCCAGTAAAGAGAGCAAAGAAATAGCCAGAACCTGCATAATGTAACTTCCTGGAAGACAAGGGAGGAAAACATTTCAAGAATCGATCAATAGTATTAAATACCACAGATAGATTTACAAAAAAAAATTCAAAAACTAAAAAAAGGCAAATGGATTTAAAGAAAGAAGTTTTCAGCAGGATGTTAGGGGCTCAAGTCAGATTATAGAGGTTTAAAAAGTGAATGGTTAATGCAAGGAAGGAGGTGGCAATAAAATACTCTTTAAAGAAACTGGGTAGTGATGGGAAAGATGTGTTGAAAGCTTAATTCAGTAAAAGAGGCAGGATGTTTTTTTTCTTTTTTAATATAAAGAGATCTGATTATGTTATAAATAGAGGAGAGTTAGTCGATGGAGGAAAAGTGACCAAAGATACAAAAAAGTGGCCATAATTAAGGGAAGAAGGTCCTACAGGAGACAAGGAGAGACAAGATAAAAAACCTAAGGCTATAAGGATTCTATAGATGTGTTTATATAGTTCTTAACCATTTATTTATCTTATTTTAAATTGTGCTAGTGATTTTTCTGAATTTTTTTTAATGAACTACTTTTTTGAGTATTGTGACCTTAAATCCATTTTGTCCAAAATTCTGTGGTTTTTATTACAAAATATTGTATCTTGTGCTGTTTGGGAATGCATATATCATGTTACTGGAGAATTGCCTATGCTTAAGAAATAATAACAACAATAACAACTAACAGTTATGTAGAGTTTACTATGTGCTAGGAACCATTTCATTTGATTCTCATAACAACCCCCTGGAGACAAGTACTATTTTTATCTTCATTTTATATAAGAAAACTGAAATTGAGTACCTTGCCTCACTTCACATAGCCAGGAAATGTGTAAGGTTGGATTTGAATTAAATTTTGTCTTGTCTAGCTTCTATCCACTGTGGTACTTAGCTGTCTTAGATATGCCTTTTGAATTTAATGGAATTAATGGACGAGTTATCAAAAGAGAGGAGCTTGCACTTCTCTCCCTCAATCACTAGAGAGAAAGAATAGACTGCAAGAGAAGAAGGAAATTTGAAGCACTGAGGGAGAGAGTAGAAAAAGCATGCAATGGATGAACTGGATTCTTCAACAAAGAAGGCAATAAAGTCACCTGCTGAGAATAAAAAAGGGGTTACAGGTGCTATTTAGATCTTTGAAGATTGTGGACACTTGTAAAAAGAGGACCAGCCACTCTGGGAAATTTGAAAAGGAGTGTACTAGAGAGGTACAATAATGATTATAACTCACATTTTCTCACCACAATTCTAAAAGGCAGGGATACTTAAATTTTTTTTGTACTATGGGACCCTTTGGAAGTCTGGTAATGAGAGCTGACCTCTTCTTTGAATAATATTTCAAATATTGTTGAATAATAGTGAAATAATATTTCATTTGTATAAAATTAAGTACTCAAGATTATAGAGAAAAATCAATTAAATGATTATCAAAATATATTTTAAGTTATTCAGTGAAGTAATGCAATTATTATCATTTTTTATTTTCTTAAATTGTGTACATAATTTGCTATCCTACTGGTTAAGTTAGGTGGTATAGTAAATGGAGTGCTAGACCAGGAGTCAGAAAGATTCCTCTTCCTTAGTTCAAATGTAGTCCCAAATACTTAATATGTAATTCTAAGTAAATTACTTAACCTTGTTTATCCTAGTTTCCTCATCTGCAAAATGATCTGGAGAAGGAAATAGCAAACCACTCCAGTGCCTTTGTCAAAAAATTTCCAAGTAGGATCACAAAGAGTCTGACATGATCCAAACAACTGAACAACAACAATCATAATCTCAGAATACTATCATTACTATTAATGACTACATCTTACAGATAAGGAAACTAAACCATTGAGAGATTAAGTAATTTACTCCTCATCACATAACAAGTATCTGATGTATGTTTGGAATGAAGGTGTCCTAACTTTGAGTCTAGTGCTCTGCACACTATTCTGTGCACTAAATAACTGACGTTTTAGCATGAATCTGTAGTGGAACTAGCTGGCACAGTTTTATGACTTTCTCAAGACCTGGCAATCCTCCAGGAGCAAGAGTGCAGAAAGCAAACACTGGAGTGGAACATGGTAGACAAAAGTGGCAAGTGATTGTGGGGTTCTGGCCTGGAAAGAATCAAAAACACCTAATCATGGTGTCCAGGTTAGGCAGAGGTGTAAATGAAGTCAAAAAGGGGCTGATGGATTAGGGGGCTAGAATAAAAGAAGTATTCCTGATAGGGGCTCAAAGAAGGTTCGGTAAAAGTGGAAAAAGAAAGGTAGAAAGTTAGGACAGTGTAATGGATATGGAAAAGCACTAGATTTGAAAAGGGGAAAGGAAACAAGCATACATTAAATACCTACTATGTACCAGGAGTTGTGCTAAGTACTTTGCAAATATAATCTCATTTCATCTAAGTAACAGACTTGGTTCTGCTATTTATTAACTAAGTGGTGTTGGGTAAGTCAAAGTTTCTCTGATTTGCAGCTTACCCATTAGTTAAGTGGAGATAATAACACAGGTCGTGACTTCCTTACATAAATTAGGTGATTAAATGAGATAATATATACAGAAGAACTTTCAGGAAAAAAAATAGATTTCTGTTCATTAAAAAAAAAATACAGAAGTCATGAGATGTCACCAAAGGGATTGTATATGTACCTTCAGGAGAGGTTAATGTATTATTAGTTTTACTTAAGAGTTTTACTTTGTTAGAAGAGACTTCTCATAAAGTGGGAGTAATCTGTAAATGTATGGATTAAAAAACAAAAACAAAAACAAACTACAATGCATGAATAATATTTAGAGTGACAAAAAAGAAAGCAATTTGAAAACTCTAAGGTACCACCCAAATGAAAGGTACTTTCCATCACAGAATGTAATGTAGGTATTATAATTACCTCCATTTTTGGATGAGAAAACTGAGGTACATGGAGGTTAAGCCCTGTGACCAAGGTCAAGCAACTAGGAAACTCTGAGGCTAGGTTTGAACCCAAGTCTCTTTTTGAGTCCATGTTTGGGACTCTATCCATTGCACTAGGTAGCCAAAATATATTAGAATCTTTCTTGGATAGGGATATTTTCAATTAGTGGAAACTACAGATTGTTTAAACTATTAAATTAACCTGTGAACTAAATATGCCATTAAGTAATATTTGGACATAAATCCTTTCCCTCCAAATCCAGCTCTCCCTCTAATGTACTATGATGCTGAATTATCTGAGATCTGAATTTAATATACTCAAATATTCAATTACTTAAAGGGATTCACTGATTCAGATATTCCCTCCAATGATGCAGATCCAAACCCATCTATCCCTGACCATCCTGGGAAACTCTGGTCCTTGTCCTCCTATAATTCCAAAACAAGGAATCCCCGCAACATGCTAGAATGCTTTCATATATATATATATATATATATATATATATATATATATATAATGTGTGTGTATCCATACACACATTATATATACATGTATATATATATGTATCTGTATGTAATTATATGTGTACATAATTACACACACACATACACATTTTCTTTCTGATATTGGCCAGGACACTAATAGAGCTCTCAGGATGCTGACCTGTTGAGCACCTAGATAGTACAGTGGTAGTAAAGTGCATGTTTTATACTGAATTAGAAACTAGATGAACTTTTCAACCAATATGTGAAAGAAATAGAAAAGACTGTCCTATTCAAATGATCTGAATACTCTTTGCCATTTACTCCTTCATAAAAACAACAAAGGAGCTAACGATGAGACTCCAAAGTATTCTACTTTTAAGTGTCTTAAATCCATTCAATTTCATTCTCTTCACTCACATTAGATGGCCATTATCCTGGTTTAGGTCCTTATTACCTTTTGCATTAAGTCTCCTAATCAATCTCTTTGTTAGTGTTTTCTATGTCTATTCCATCCAGGCAAAATTAATATGCCTAAATCAACTCTGACTATGGAATTTCTCTACTCAAAAATCTTCAATAGATCTGTCATTTTTAGGATAAAATATCAACTCCTTAACTTGTCATTTAAAA
This sequence comes from Sminthopsis crassicaudata, assembly GCF_048593235.1. Taxonomy (NCBI): domain Eukaryota; kingdom Metazoa; phylum Chordata; class Mammalia; order Dasyuromorphia; family Dasyuridae; genus Sminthopsis; species Sminthopsis crassicaudata. The sequence continues at coordinate 129,759,124 of NC_133621.1, forward strand.
TATCCTATATACAACTCCTGCCGATCTTTCGAGACGCATTTCATTTCTCTTCTTCACACATTCTATATTCCATCCAAAGTAGTCTATTGCCTGTTAGCTGAACTCTATATTCAGTCTCCCATATTTGTGTCCTTGTATAGAAAGTTGCTTTGAATTTGAATGTACTTTTTACTTAACTTGACCTCTTGGAACCATTAGCTTCCAGAAATATTCAACTTAGGTACCCTTCCTACGGGAGGTAGTTTCTAAATTGTTAGTGCTCATTCCCTGTTAAGTTAGATGTGTATGTGTGTGTGTGTGTGTGTGTGTGTGTGTACCTACACACATACATACACATGCACATATATTTATATATGTATATACATAAATATATTATATACATACCTATGCAAATAGGTACATGTATATATTTATGTATACACATGTGTGCATATATAAACATATACAGATATTTATATACATGTACATAAATACATTTACACCTAAGAGTAGTCAGATAGTGCAATAGATAGAAGGCTGAACATAGAGTCATGATGACTTATCTTCCTGAATTGAAATCCAGCTTCAGATATTTGCTGGCTATGTTTCATTGGGCAAGTCACTAAACTCTTTTTGCCTCAGTTTCATTATCCATAAAATGTGCTGGAGAAGGAAATGGCAAACCACTTTTATATCTTTGCCAAGAAAACCCTATATGGGAACTTGAACAGTTGAAAACAACTGAAAACAGCTGAACAATAGCAACAAAAATATATATCATCACATTAGGTGGACTTCAAAAAAGTGCCCACAACTTTGCATCTTAATTAAGATTGCTATAGATCTTAAACCGATGGTAATGCTTTAGTATTGTTCAGTGAAATGTTAATTAAGGAATCCACTTAATTGGAACATAATATTCTTTGTTTTGGTGCTTTCATGAAGAGAAATAGACAAATCATAAGACAGAAAGACGATTTTTTAAAAAAGGAAATCTTCTAGTATATTATCTAAGACAAATGCCTTTTCAGACTAGTCTAGTCTTGAGCATGTATCATGTGCACTGATCACTGATGTGTCAAATGGCAAACCCCAGAAGCAGCAAAATCACAGTTATGAAAGCAGTCTTAAAGATTACCCACCCAAGTCTTCTTACTGTACATGCAAAGAAACTGAGGCTCAGGGAGGTTAAGTGAGTTGCCCAAATTTCATTATGTAATAGTTGGACATAAATCCTGTCCCTCCAAATCCAGCTCTCCCTCTAATGCACTATGATGCTGAATTATCCAAGAGATCTGAATTTAATTTCAGTGAATTTTATATACTCAAAAATTCAATTACTTAAAGGGATTCACTGATTCAGATATTCCCTCCAATGATGCAAATCCAAACATATATATATATATATATATATATATATATGTGTATATAATTATACACACACACACACACACACACACACACACATTTTCTTTCTGATATTGGCAGGATACTAATAGAGCTCTCAGGCTGCTGACCTGTTGAGCACCTAGGTAGTACAGTGGTAGTAAAGTGCTGAATCTGGAGTCAGGAAGTTCAAATTGGACCTCAGACAATTACTGTATTATCCTGGCTAAGTCACTTAACCTCTGAATGCCTTTGTTTCCTCAACTATGAAAGAGGATAGTAATTGTAGGTCTCCCCTCCCAGGGTTGTTGTGAGGATGAAATGAGATTATATCTTTAAAGCACTTAGTATAAGGCCTATTACAAAGCAGACACTTAATAAACCTTCCTTCCCTTCTGTAAAGGGCTAGAACTGAACAATGCACTTGGATAATGAAGCACATGAGACTAATTGCCATCTCCTTAAGAACAGAGAAGCTAAACACCTTAAATGACTTCAGAAATTGATAGGAGATATCCAATGGATGCGTCCCGTGTTAGGCTTGACTACCTGTCAATTGCAACCATTATATGACATTTTAAGGGGAAACAGTGCTTTAAATTCACCACGCCAGCTTACAAAAGAAGCTCAAGAGGCTTTGAGACAAGTTGAACTGGCTTTATCCAATGTGGTTGAAAGAGTCACTCAAAAACCCTTGGAAATATCAGTTTTTGCTACACAAGAGGCCCCCACAGTAGTCCTTCATCAAGGAGACAGTGTGATAGAGTGGGTGAACCTCCCAGCACAACCAGAACAAAGCCTTATTCCTTACCCAGTGCTTGTGGCTAGAATTTTATTAAAGGCCATTAAACGAGCAGTACAATTATCTGGGACAAGACCTGACAAGATATACACCTTTTATACTAATGCACAAGTTAATGTGTGCTGCAAAACCATCCCAGAGTGGCAAATTTTATTAACCATGGCTCCAAATTTTGCACACGGGTCTCCATTAAAGATAACCAGACTGCTACATAATTGGCAATGGATTCTTGAAGAAAAGGTTTTAAAGTTCCTCTTAAAGGACCAACTATCTTTACAGATGCATCCAAACATAATATTTGCGCTGAATATTCTCGTGACTTAACTATAAAGAGAGTAATCAGAACTCCTTTTCAGTCCACTCAGCAGAATGAATTGTATGCAATCATTCTAGCTCTTGCTTATTATCTGGGAGACATAAATATAATATCTGATTCGGCCTATTCAGTAGGTATGGTACAAAGAATTGCCACAGCCCAAATAAAATTTGTAGCCTCCAATATATATATCAGCTCTTTAAAGAGCTTCAAGAGCAAGTGAGAAAGCATCTGGTAAGATTTATATTTTGCATGTCCACTCCCATAGTGGACTTCCAGGTCCTATTTTTGATCGTAATTCAAAGGCAGATAGCCTTCTAACCATGCTGGCCAGTACTCCTTTATTTCAAGAAGCACAAGAGTCTCATTCTAAATATCATCTGGCTGCCCGAGCTTTACGTTTGCAGTTTGGAATAACAAGAGAAGAAGCTAGGAGCATAGTAAAAGCCTGTACAGCTTGCCTTCCTTTCCATGCTCCTACACTCCCTCCAGGGAAGAACCCTCGTGGTTTGAGACCTAATGAAATTTGGCAAATGGATGTGACCCATTATAAATCTTTTGGTCGTCTATCTTTTATCCATGTTGTGGTAGACACCTTTTCAGGATTCACATTTGCAATGCCAGCAGCAAAAGAGACAGCCCGAGTGGTAACTGAATTCCTTATACAAGCATTTGCAATTATGGGTGTGCCACAAGCAATAAAAACAAACAATGGACCTGCATATATGTCTAAACATTTTACACACTTTTGTGCACAGTATAAGATTTTACATACCACGGGCATACCCTTTAATCCTCAAGGGCAGGCAATAGTAGAGAGAAGAAACAGAGATATTAAGACACTCCTCCAAAAACAAAAGAAAGGGGGAGCCACAGGTAGCCCTAGGGAACTTCTAAATTTAGTTCTCTATACCATTAATTTTCTAATTTTTGACAAAGATGCACTGGCTCCAGCAGACAGGTTTTATAACCCACCGGAAGGGCAGTGTCCAGTGCGAGCAGCTCCACTGTCTTTAGATAATCGCCAGGTGATGTGGAGAGACCCAGAAAGTGGTGAATGGAAGGGACCAGATAGGTTAACTGCTTGGGGGAGAGGGTTTGCTTGTATCTCTACAGATGGAGAAGGAATCAGATGGGTGCCAACGAGCCGTATTCGCCTTGTCCATTGGAGAGAGACAGAGCAGACCCTTGAAACGAAGAAGACCCAATAAACATCGGGTGGTTCCGTTGCTGACTGTGCCCACCACTGAAAGAACCTGGCAGTTATGGCGTTTGACCCATGGACATCAAAAACTGTTGGACTTGAAAATCCTCAGGAATCATTGGATTCTCTGAGGCACATCATAAGACTATTTGTAGGACTGAAAAAGTCCTCAGGAATCATTGGATTCTCTGAGGCATCATAAGACTATTGTAGGACTTGAAAATCCTCAGGAATCATTGGATTCTCTGAGGCATCATAAGACTGTTGCTGGACTTCAAAACCTTGTGGGGATCATTGGATTCCCTAACATATAAAAAGACTGATGTGGGATTTCAAAACCTTGTGGGGATCATTGGATTCCCTAACAGTGAAGCAATGGACAATAGATTGGTTTTGGACTATCTCTTGGTTGCTGAAGAAGGCGTGTGTGTGACTGATGTTTACATACCCTCCTTCTAGGACTTCTGGAAATCTCTTACAATACCATGTTGATTTATATTGTTTGTTATATCACTACTTGCATGTACAATTCCTGTTTGTTACACCACATCGAGTCTGCACTGACTGTGGGGAGAGTCACCACTAATAGCCTCTGCATTATTGCTATATGCTTGTGTAATACCTCCCATGTTGATGGGTTTGTGCATACTTGTCTCTAATAAGGCCCTTCAATCCAGAAACCCGCTAGCAAATCCCCACTTCTCTTTGGTGCTTTTCATCTCCCTTCCTGAGATGTCAGGGAGGGCGTGATTATCTCCTTTTTAGTGCTTTCATCTCCCCTCCTGAGAAGTCAGGGGGGGGCGTGATCACCTCCTTCTTGGGGTTCTCACCTCCCTGAAAAGTCAGGGATGGCGCCATCACCTGTGGTCTAAAACCAAAGAAAGCGGGAGATGTAAAGGGCTAGAACTGAGCAATGCACTTGGATAATGAAGCACGTGAGATTAATTGCCAATTGGACGGTTCCCTATTAACTTGTTTGAAGGTTGACCCTCCCCAGCTGTTCTGTGCTGACTTGATTGGTGGGACAAAGAGGGGGAAGTGACTTGTGTGGGAGGAGTAAGAGAAACTTGGGTGGTGGAACTCACGCTCACTTGCACTCGTGACCTGGCTTTGGAGGCGACGGTAAAGATCTAGAATAAAGACATTTAGTGGTCCTGACTCCTGCTGATTTCTGGGAAGATAGAGTTCCAGCACCCTTCTTCCCGTCCACTCTCCTTCACTCCCTTCCTTCTTCCCTTCTTCCTTTCCTCCTTTCCTCCCTTCCTTCTCTCCTTCCCTTCTCTTACTCTTTCCACCTGAGTAGCCCTTATTTTTGCTCATACATTTCCTTGTAAAATTCTGTCAGCTCTTTGAAGTTCCTTATTGGTTGGTTACATGTTGTAGCCTGTTTTCACCCACCACATGCTTCTTCATTGCTTTCTGAGATTCTCACTTTAAAAATCTCATTTTGTTTTAATAGGGCAGGAAAATGAGTAATGAATTTAGTAAAAAATTTAAAGGCAGGAGTTTTTCATTCTTTTAAAAGGGGTTTTCTGCTTTTAGTTCTCATACAATAAGAAAATTCTCTGAACCAGAACACCCCTTTCTCCACAGCATTCCAATTAATCAAAGATAAAATGAATTACCAAAGGTAATGGAACATGTCTTGAGTGATACTCAGACTGGCTTTCTATAGCTAGCTAGAGGAAATGCTCTATATCTTTCAAAAAGAATGAAACTTTATAAGACTGCCAAGAATTAGGTCAACAACCCTGAAGATATTTCATAAATATTGATTAAATTGAATAGGTACAATCAGTCATGCTTTGGTACAAATGATGTTTGGCACATTATACTTATCTTTGTTTATAGAATTCAACCCTAATCTCAGGAAAGGATTTTGAGTTTTGTTTTTCCAACAATTATAATTCCCTACTCTTTCTCCCCCCCAAAATCTAATTTATTTGGCACATTGCTTTTGATTTCTCACAGATCAAAGTTGGCAGCTAGGGATCAGGGTGTGGTTTTTATAGTTATTCTTGTGGCTACTAAAAAGAATACTTTCACTTTTTATAAACTTCTATCTTGATATATTTTTGACCCTGTGGTATTCCTGTATCTAGATTCCAGATACTAAACAGACCCTCTCACTTTTTAAAAATTTGTAACTGAAAAAAGCCATTTAACTGACTCTGAAATTAAACTGCATGGAATGTATAAGGATGATTCAAGTAGATTAATTCATTCTTTTAAAATGTTGCACACATATCAAGTGAAAGTGAATAAGTCATAAAATATTCCTTTATTTCTTTTCAATTTAGTGTGGAAATCATCTCATTGGCAAGATGTTATCTTCTCAGTGGTTCTTTGGTATACCCCTTTAAACTTCTAGTGCACAGTGTAACTTTTTTCCTTTAACTGACTTTCCATATGGTCATATCTAGACATATGTTCCGTTAACCTCAATGATGCAAATCGCTCATTTACCCCTTCTGTTTATTCATTTATTGGGCTAGGAACACAGATCCCAATGATGTCTCATTCTGCAGTGACAGCATCAATATCAATACTATCATCTATATATATGTCTATTTTGAATTTCATCTGCCTCCATTAAAACAATGGGATGCATGTTACAGGAATAGGAGGTTGGACCTGTGATTTCAAAGTAATGGAAGTAAATGACTTATCCAGAGTCACACATTCCATATGTTTCTGAGGTGGGACCTGGCTCTAAAGCTAGTTTTTATACATCTGTTTATAATGTAGGAAGGATAACAAAAATAATAACTAGCACTTATTTGGATCTTTAATGTTTGCAATGTGGTTTACATATGTTAAATTATTTAATCTCCACATTTACTTAAAAGGGAGGAGCTATTATTTTACAGATAAAAAACAGATTAGAAAGCTTAAGTGACTTGCCCAGAGTCATATAGCAAGTAAATGTTTGAAATAAAATTCAAATTCAGGTGTTCCCAATTCCAAGTCTAGCACTCTATCCATTGCCATCTAAGTGCTTCAATATGATATAAGTGGGATATCTATATATACAAATATATGCATATGTATATATGCTGGAGTTCTTTACTTTGAATTTGTAGTTATAGGCTTTTTAATTTTATTCAAGCTTTCAGAAAAAAAGATCAGAATCACAAAAGATGGACTGATTTGAGGAGATATTCATGATCTACCTCATTGGAAGAAACATATACACATGAACATATGAATATATAGATATATGTATATGCATGCATATGTATATATGTAAGTATGTATATACATATATAGTATACATACTTAGCACAGTTTAAAAGGGAACAGCTGAAATTCAGAGTAGATAATATCATTGCTCTAGAAGAAAGCAGACAAGTTTTTCCTTGCTATGCAAGAAACCTGCTTTCTAGAGTATAGTACTGATGTAAAAAGCCCAGTAAGTAGTAGCATGGAAAGATAAGAAAATTATATAACCCCATATTTAAGATGAAATAGACTTTTTTGTACTTTGACTGTCTCAGGCTTTTTTGTTCTTAGAATTGCTTTTCCTATAGAAAAGGCATGATTCTTGATCTTTCCTCATATTCTCTTTGAATTTGTCTGGAAATATGCGTATTTAAAAGATATGCTCCAATAACCCATAGATCTGTAATCTCATAGAAGTGACTGCTTCCTGCAATGAGGCAAATCATTGATATCCTCTCATCTGCCTATCCTTGTGATTTCTAAGATCAAACAGAACTAAAAATGTCTCTGATTACAAGTACAAAGTGAAAAAAGTGATATAATTATCTGGATAATTCAAACTAGAAAAAAAAAAAAAACTTCTCCTAAAATACTCATGTAGTTGAAGAAAAAGTGCTTAGTTATATAGTTACTTTAAATTTCCACTTCATTTTGCATACGTGGAAAACAATAAGAATATTGAAATTGTCTACTAATTCCTTTTATGATAAATTCCAGTATTTTCAATATTGAGGTAACATAACCAGTCAAAAAGTCCTAATGAAGCACTTATAAGATGCACACAGATATAGTTGGAAAATGGCATTAAAGGGGAAGCTGAGCTTCTTGTAGAAAGTGGTTTGACTTGTCTTAAAGGAAGCTGGAGATCTGGAGGAAAAGTATTTTCAGACATAGTGGAAAACTTGAACAAAAGCATATAGACAAGAGATTGTGTGTGAACCACAAAATCCTAATGCTTGGATGGGAGTAATGTTTGAGGATTTTGGAAAGATAGAAAGAGGACAGATTGTGAAGATCTTTAAGTGCCAAATAGAGTTACTATTTGATTGTAGGAAAACTTTGGAGTCAATTGAAGGAGACTGGTTGAGTGAGTGAGAACAGGACACATATAGGATGTGTTATAGAGAAAAAAAATATTTGGCAACCTATTGAGCATGTGAATTGAGAGAGAGAAGTTGATAATGATGCTAGGGTTGTGAATCTGGGAGACTGTGAAGTCCTCAATAATAATAAGAAATTTCAGAAGAGAAAGGGGGTTTAAGGGAATGATAGATAATATGACTCAGAGATACCTTTAGGTCATTCATCACAAAATTTTCTAGATTTTGGTAGTAATGTAGAATTGTAGTTTAAGACAGAGACTAGGCGTGGATATGTAGATCATAAGAGTTACTAGTTGAACTGATGGGATTAAATCACTGATGAACTGTTAAAATCCTTCAAGAAGAGAGAACCAAGGAGAGTAACTTTTGAATAGAATTCTCACCAACAAATAAAAAATGGTTGCTAGAATGGAAATGATAGGAAATTCATGGGGAATATGTGTGACTATTCCATCTTGGAATCTGTGACAGAAAAAAATCAGAGAATAATCTGATAAACACTTTACATCTGAAGAGGGCAGATCCCAAAGAGAGAGAATCCCATGATGTAAAATTCTATAGAATAATAGAAAACTCTAAAGAATGAAATTCTGAAAACAATTCCACTAGGGAGGAAAGAGAAAAGCATCCAAAGAGCCTGAAATGAATGCAGAGGGAACTCATTGATCAACTTAATCTTTTAAAAGACATATGGAGAAGATGGAAGCAAAGTCATGCAATAAAGTATAAATGCAAAAATGAGTCCAATAAAAATAGTATTGGGGTGCTAAAGCTTAGAATCTATTGAAACTGGTGAGGACATTGAAACACAAGAAAACATGTTCTTTTAAAGCTATATTGGGAAAGAAGGATAATTAAAGAAGGGATAGGAATATAGTTTAGGGTTTAGATGGAGATTATAGAAAGAAGACAAAGCTATTCCATTTTAAATTTATATTTATGTTCTTTACCAAAGAGAATATCTTTAGATTGTAAAAGACAGAACAAAAAATGGCCTACAGGTACATGATCCTCAAGATAAGTAGGAGGAAAATAAAAGAGCAACTAGCTGTCCTTGGTGAATTAGATGAGAGGAGTCAAGCACATAGCCCTGGGCTGACAATAACAGCCTTCAACCAAGGGTAGCTGAAATCAAATTAAAATGCAATTAGGAAATATGTAACAAAATAAATAAAAATATAATAGAACATAGATAATGTTATTAAATGGTTTGGTACTTATGTCACTAGAAAAATTGCACTGCAAGATATTGACAGAGCTAACAGTTATGCCTGTAGAAGTACTATGAGAGAGTCTAGAGAACAGGGGCAGTATTGTAGAAAAGTAGAAGAACAAATGTCCCAATTTTCCATAAAGAGAATAAGTTGGAATTAGCATAGATCAGTTCACTTGACTTTGACTTTGATTCTTAGTAAAATTGTAGGTACTTATTGAATATCTGGAAAAGGAAAGCAGTGATCACAAAGAACCATCATAGTTTTTTCAAGAATAGTTTATGTCATGATTACCTCATTTTCTTTTTTTTGTTTGTTTGTTTTTGTTTTGATAGATTGACTAGACTAATTGTGTGTGTGTGTGTGTGTGTGTGTGTGTGTGTGTGTGTGTATTGAACTATCTAGCCCAACATCTTAGAATCTTATCCAGATTCTAAGGGCCTATTTTAACTTTGAGAGTCTTTGATTCTTTTAAGAACATACATGGAATAAGAACAATTTTTAAGGTAGCCAGAAATCAGTTATATAAAGAAAACAATAAGTTGGATTTATGAGAATAAAATATGAAGAATGAAATCATGACATCACTTTGAAAGTTCATTCAGACTTTCAGGATGCCTATGCTCAAACTATCTTAAACATTTGAGAGTCAATTCTGCTGTTAAGCTTTCCAGAAGGTAGTCCATCAACCTTACTTGTGAATCTATTTCAATCAATATTTAAAATATCTATTAAAAATTCTTCTTTGTGTCTAATATAAATTCCCACGTTGGAGTGTAACTCCATTTATTTTAGCAAGCATAAAGATCTAGTCACCATCTCTGTATAATAACCTTTTAAAACCTTGAAGATCTTTGGATGATACTTTAGTTCTTTACTCCTGATTATATAACACTCTAAAAAAAAACAAACAAAACAAAACAAACTTCCTCATAGTTTGTATTTTCTATATCTTTACTAATCTTGTGGTTTTCCTTTGAAATGTCTCCAGGTTCTCCACATCCCTCTTAAATGCTGTTCTCCAGTACAATAGCCCTCCACTCCAGCCTTTCTTGGTAAGGAAGAAAAACAAATAAGGAACCAACTACCTACCACATCTAATCTGGTTGACTCTCCTCCAACAAAACCAAAATAAGTACCTTCCTCCCTAGAGGGCATGTGTCGGCAAATTGAGGGAAAATAAAGAGAACAATAGCTTAATTATAAACATGATTCCATAAAGTGGAGCAAATCAAATAGACTCCTCCTCCTCCTCCTCCTCCTCCTCCTCCTCCTCCTCCTCCTCCTCCTTTTCCTCCTCCTCCTCCTCTTCTTCTTCTTCTTCTCTCTTCTTTCCTCTTTTTCTTCTTCTCTTCCTCCTCCTTCTTGTTTTTTTTTTCTTCTTCATTCAATTACATATGTGAGTTGGAAAAAAATTCATGCTACTGTCTTGATTTCATGGTTGTGTAGTTATAGTATGCCTCTTTATTCCAGTGTATCCTTAGTCACTAATTTAATACTGTGATCCCTCAGGTAGTTTCAAATATTCTGAGGAGATACAGTTCATTCATATAAAAAATTATGGTAAGATTTTTCTTTGTTCTAAAAGGCAAGGCAAAATATACATAACTACAGGGAAAAGATTTATTATATGTGGCAGCTTTTTATTAAATCACAAAGAGTCTGACAAAGAAAGAGTGTTCCTAAATTGATTGGGATCTTTTAATATACAAATAAAATTATTGAAGACCCCTAAATACAGAAGACTCACTAAAGAACCGAATAAGTTAAAATTGACACATACCTAATTAGCATGTGTGTTTTATTTAATGTGATCAGTCAGTAGGTCTCCATGGGCAGCTCTAAATTAGGTTTTGAGTTTTTATACAAATGCTTCTTTGAGAGAGATCAATACTGCCTCTTCTGACTCCTAAACCTTTTTTTTTTTTTTTTTTTTTTTTTTTTTGCACAAACCAACTCTATCTTCTTCCTAAATCCTAGAAAGTCTAAAGGAATCCAAACTTCTGATATGAGAAAAATCCCAATCTTGCATTGTTTAATTGTGGTATGTGATACAAGTCACTGCTAAACAGTGAAATGAAGGGAGCAAAGGTGACAAGAAGAATAGGACTCAAAGTCTTAGTCTTTTACAATTCACACATTGTTCACAACAAATATCATTGTCCTTTTAGAATGGTTGAAAAATATGCCATTTGTAGGAAATGGCATTTAGTGAGCACTTTAAAAAAATCATCCTAGATATCATGGAAATCCTCTTCAGAAAACATATTGAATTGTGATTTGATTAATAAGCTTTTAGCGCTATTAATAACTTGTAATTCAAAGATAAATCTATTACATTCGAAATTATAAAGGCTGACTGCCACTGTTAAGAAAGTGCTAAAAAGCTATAAATATTATAGGAGCAAAATGTCTTCCTTATATCTTAGCCCAATGAATGCAATTTTCTTGAATACTAATTTTGCACATAAGAAAAAGAGTTCCCCCCTTTTACTCTGGGACATCCTAATTAACATATTTTTGCATATATCTACAATTCAAATTTGAATATTCCCATTCTATATTTGTAAGATAAGCTAACTGCAACAACTGCTTTCAGTTTATTCAAACATAAATGTTTAGAATTGAGCACAACTGACTTATACAGACATAGTTTTGAACCATTTAAAGTAGGTATAATAGGGAGGAAGCTGGCACATTATTAACTGATGAATCACATATTATTCTAAGAATTCAAAATCCTTTTACATCCATTAAAAATATATATATAATGCCATGCTAGAAAAATTGTTTTTCTCTCCCATGAGGGATAACCCTCATGGCATACAAAAGCCTAGCTTCCCCCATCTATCTTTAAAACAGAAATTATTCTAAGTATAAAATATAGTCAAGGACACAAATTGGAGCTATCCCTATACATTAGGGACATTAAGGGTACCAAATAACCATGTTAAGGGAATAATTATCCTCAAAGTTTTTTCATTGGTGACTAAGATAATTATTTCTGAATTTTAGGATTAGATTATGCAACTTTCTTTGATGTCAATATAATATCTCCAAGGTCAGCAAATAGAATATTTTCCTATGAAATGAATTTAGATTTACTGTTTAACAGTTAATAAATACTTTTGGTATTAAATTATATACATATATACATGCCTACAACATCATTTGAATAAAGAATAGCTAACTATAAACATATTTACTTTATGAATTCAGATTTCATAGATGAATATAATATGGTTTTAAGAAATTTTGAAAAAAGTAATACATACATGAGGTATACATATATACATATATGGTATATATATATATATATATATATATATATATATATATATATATATATATATATGTATGTTTTAGCATAATTTCCATAAATTCTCATGGCCAATAGTATCAAAGCCCTGGGTCAGATATACAAATGTTGTATACAAACCTCTGTTCTGTTTCTGGAATTTTTTCTGGAGTTTCGGGCAGTATACTTTCTGAGAATGTCCACATTGATAATGAGATTGACTGACAGCTAGCTCAGTGTCTGGGTGGCTCCAAAGGAAAGTGTGGGAGAGGAGAGATATTAGACTGACTACCAAACTGAAGGAATACAGAGCCATTGTGCTGACCTCATTGTTGTAGCTTGTGAAACCTGGACAGTATACCAGAGCTATGCCAGGAAACTGAATTGCTTCCATTTGAATTGTTTTAGGAAGATTCTGAACATCACTTGGCAGGATAAAATACCAGACATTGAAGTCCTTTCTCAAACTAAATTGCCAAGCATTCCAACTCTACTGCAGAGAGCACAACTCTGTTGAGCTGGAAACATTGTTCAAATGCCAAATATACACTTGCCCAAAAGACCATTTTATGGAGAACTCACCACAGGCTAAGTGTGCACAAGGTGGTCAGAAAAAATAATACAAAGACACTCTCAAAGTCTCTCTTAAAAGCTTTAGAATTGATTGTATGACATGGTAAACACTAGAACAGGACCACCTAACATGGTATGCCCTCCTCAGAGAAGGTCCTGTTCTCTATGAGCAACGGAGAATTGAATTAGCCCAAAAGAAACACGAGATGTGCAAAATGAGACAAGATATCCCAAATGTTCATATGGACTATTATGTTCAGCCTATGGAAGAACATTCTGAGCTCATATTGGTCTGATCAGCCACAGTGGAACACATTGTAACTCAACTTAAACATAGTGATGTCATTTTGGTACTCTTTGAAAAGAAGGACAACAATCAACCAACCATATATGTGTATGTATATGAGTATGTGTGTATATATGCAGACATGCACACACATACATAAAATCCCCAAAATTCCATGCCTTTAGTGAGTGAAGGATTAAATAGAACTTTCCATAGATGATGAACAGACATATCTAACATAAAATATGATAGGAAATAATTATAATATCTAAGGTCTGGGAGACAGCATAGTATATAGCATAGAAGAATGGACATTAGAAAGAACTAGACTCAACTCCTAGCTGTCTTAGTTAATCTCTAAATGTCTACAAACTATTTAAGCCCATAATTATACTGATTTACTAATATGAATTAGTGTAGGAAGTCAATGAACTGGGAATCTCTACACAAATGGAATTGGAATCATGATGGGTTTAGATCAAAAGGTTAAAGAATAGGAACTGGACTTATCATTTCATTGATATAGGAAATTGCCAGATGTGGAAATTTCCTCTACTAATATATGTTGACATTATCTCTTCAAAACATAGTCTCAAAGAATCATCTAAAGCACTGAGAGGTTAATTGGCTTGCCCAGAGTTGCATAGTGTGCTTCAGAGGCAAGGCATGAACCCGGTTCTGCTTGTCTGTGAGGAGAGCTTTCTATGTACTATGTCATGATAATATTATATATACACATAGAATATACAGACATTTATTTGTATATACAAATTATATAACTTGTATATATGCACATGTGTGAACATAAATGTATATAGGTATGCAATATTCATATTTGTATATATGTGAATAACTATATATATGTGTGTGTACATGTGTATGATAGAGAGAACAGACTCAGTAAGCACTCTGAACTTTTTAAATCTTGTTAGTCCAAAAGATTGGATGCAGCCGAGATTAGACTTATGTCCATAACACTGATCAATTCAGTGAAAAACTAAAGATGAATTTTTAAAAAATTTCATCAGTTATTCCTTTTCTACTTATATTGGTTCAAATCAGCCTATTTGCTGTAAAGGAGACTATGTAAGTTGAAAAAAAATACAAGCAAGAATAAAAATTACTCTGACACAACACTTGTCTTTGTGTATACTGACCAAGAAGAATGTCTAAATAAGTAGCAAGGTTAGTCATCATTAATGACAAATCCTAAAATTACTCATCTTAATCTTCGGATTTGTCGGAGTTCCTCAAGTAATAAGACTAACATTTTATCATTTTGCTTTATTTTAAATTATATATACTGTACATATTTTTCTAAAGTTGCTATACTGTGTAATTCTAGTTATTTTATGAACATCTGTGAGGATTGGCTTTAGAAAACCAAAACATATATAAACAGATGCTATTTTCTGAGTTTTGAGAAAATCTGTAATCTTGATTACAAGAAAAGAAATGCACATAATAATTATGAAATGCTGAATATAAAAGCTCCTTCTTTAGGAGTTGTGAGGGAACTTGAGTACTGAATAACAAATCTAGTAATTCATTTAGAAGTTTGAATAATATTCACAAAGTAATTAATCAATTTATGAGATTGTTTCAAGTGCTGTCATAGTTCATTGTTTTTAATATGACTGAAGTTTTATCTGCATTTTTCTGACATGACCTACAGAAATATGTGAAAATATATGTGTGTGTGTGTAAATATGTACATATAAATATATATTTATTTAGTTATTGTAAGATTAAAACATTTCACACAATGTGATCTTGTTAATTTCAATTTAATTTTAAATAAGTAATTTCAATTTAAATTACTTAAAAATGAAATTTAAAAGTTTTAATTTACCATTAAAGAAAGTAAACCTGGGTGAAGTTTACATCTGATTTCTACCCAGCTATAAGTTTTGTCTTACTTTGATTTTACCTTTCACTAAATATAATTTATTTTAATTTTTACCTTTGACACTTATAGAAAAACAAACGGCTCAATCTCATCTTTCAAACCAAAGGATCTACTTGGGACCTTCTTGACTCCATTTGTTTGCATTGCTTGAATTAATAATCAGATTTCTACTTTACTTTCTTCTATATATATGTCATCATTATGGCCAGAAAGAGCTTAAAAGTCAAGTCTAACCTGAGAGGAAATTTTGGGGATAGAAAAGTTAAATGAATTGTCTAAGGCCATTGAGATTTGAACCACAGCCTTCTGACACCAAATCTAATGATCTTTCCCCAAATACTATATTACATTTCATGTATATTATGCATCAATTCAGAAATTATTCAGTAAACATCCAAAATGTACCAGGCACTATACTAGATGCTTGGGATACAAAGATAAAATAAAATGGCCTCTATTATCAAGGAGTTAACATCCTACTTGGAGAGAAAGAAGATATTCACAGAAAATGAAATATAGAATGTATACTAAATAAGCAAATGGAAAAAGTAGAATAAATGAAAAATGTTATAGAGGTAGAATTCATAAGACTTGACAATTGATTGGAGAGGGGAGGAAAAAAGAGAAAAGTTGGTAACAAGTTGAGTTCTGAACCCGATTTATTAAGAAGGTTGATAATATCTCAAAAGAAATAGAGAAAATAGGAAGAGAGGTGTTTTGTGGTTAATTTTTAGAGAAATATAATGAATTTTGTTTTGGACTTGTTAATTTTGAGATTCCTATGATATATCTTTTGGAAAATGTCTGATAGACAATTGGGGAAGCATAACTGGAGGTCAGGAAGGATCCTAGGAGTATATTGTGTGTAAGATTTTTTCTATCCAATTTATGTTGGAAGTACAAAGACTCTGTACAGAAATTTTATCTGCTTCATTTCTAACCTGAGCTGGTTCACCTCTTCTTAGCTTATCTGGTGGTCTGACATTCTTGGGCAGTTCATCATATTAACACAAACTTAGTGTGGTTGCATGATTGCCTTAGATGACTTCAGCTCAGAACTCTTAAGCTCAACAGATTTGACAGTATGATTCTCTCTAGTAGCAATGATTATAGTAGGGCACCACCATGCAGGATCATGGCTGCTTATAGGAACTATATGCACAGATATGGTAAGTGAACCTAAGGAAACTGATATTTGAGGGAAGGCAAGAGAGAGAAAATGGTGAAAAAGAAAGAAGAGGATCCAAGAAAGATACTTGGGGTACACCTCTAATTTAGGGGGTAACATGATGACATTGCTCCAAAGAATACTGAGGAGTACCTAGAGAAGTGAGAGGAGAAGCAGAGAGTCATGAAAACCCAGGAAGGAGTGAACATCTAGTAAGAAATGATGTTCAATAATCTCATCAAATACTGCAGAGAGGCCAAAAAGTCACCAAAGGTCAGTGGCTTTAGCCACTGGTAAATTTGAAAAGAGAAATTTAAATTGGGCAATGAGATCAGAAAATAAAGGTTGGAAAAGTAAGAGGTGAGGAAGTGGAGGCAATCCATATGAACAACTTTTTCTTTGCACTGATCTAGGGGATAATAGAGCCAAATGAAGCTACTCTAAGAATGAGGAAAATATGGACATGTTTGTAACTAGTGAGTAAGAAGAGAGTAAATAAGTAGAAACTGAAGATTAGAGAGAAACATGGGGCAAATATGCTCAAAGAAGAGATAGGAAAAGATATACTGACAGCACAAATAAAGAGATTGGATTTGTTGAAGGGTTGCCTTTTATCAGATATTGGAATAAAGAAGCAGAGATACAGGGATGATATCAGAAAGCTTTGAGAAGTGTATTAGGGGACAAGAGGCAAACAACTTCTATTGTCTCAGTAGAGTACGAGTTAAGGTCCTTGGCCAAAAGAGAAGCTGGAAGGAATGAAGAAGGAGGCTGAGGAGAAAGGTAAGGTTTGGAACAAACACTCATCATTTATAGAAGTGTTAAAAAAAAAAAGCCTTATGTCAGTGAGTACCCAAATAAGATTAGAGGCTTATAGTAGTAGCAGTTAGCAAGATTATTCAGTAGCACTGTGATCTGAAGGTAGATTATGGGAATAATGTAAGGATGCCATTTGGCATAGCATAGATAGTGATAGGACAAGGGAGCAAGGGATTTGACAGCAGGAGATGCTGTACAAATGAATTGGTTAGATAAAGGTTTAAGAGAGGAAAAGGGAAGTACAGCCTGAACAGAGCTGATGTACTGAAGAATTCTGAATAATCAAATTACTAAAAATCATGATGAAGATTCAGAACAGAACTGGAGAAAGATGAGGTACAGGGAGATCTGGATTGCTATTGATGGGTTAAGTAGGTGATAAGAATACACTCTACAATGATATGCATCCTAATCTCTCCACACCTTTTTATCCTTCTTGGTTTAGTTCTTGCCTTCTCATAAATCGAATACAGAGAATAGAGCAATTATGCTGAAGGCTATTATCTAAACCTTCTAATATTAAGTGAATACAAATGTAGCATTTGACCAGTCTATCTCCTCTTCCCATCATACATTTCCTGGGTGACATCTTTTAATCTGCTTCTTATGTATAAATTGACACGGATAACATGCTACAATCTTGTTTCTATTTCTGTTTCTGTTATCTGCCATTTTAATTCTACCTGGCTGTATTATCAAGAGTAGTTTCCCAGATGTAAAAATTAGCATAATAATACTATTACCCAACTCACAGGGTTGTTGTGAGGAGAGCTATTTGCAAACCTTGAAGAACCAGATACATGTGAGTTATTAAAATAACTTGCTATTGTAGCAAGACCATAAAATAAATATTTGACTTTGACAAGATTTCTCATATTGAGACTTCTAAAGAAAACTGGAATTTTTCATTTGCTAAATTGTAAGATCTCTTAATTTAATAAAAATGCTTTTCAGTTCTTCTGTAAATATTTATTGAAGATAGACACATGGGAGCAAGTAGATACTACAATAAATAGAGCACTGACTTTGGAGTCAAGAGGACCTAAGTTCAAATGTAGCCCTAGATACTTGCTATGTCACCCTGGGCAAGTCACTTAACCCCAATTGCCTATAACAAAGCAAAACAAAACAAAAAGGTCCCAAACAAACAAAAAATACACACATATATATATATATAGTTATTAAGATAGTTTTGGTGGCAGCTAGGTGACACGTTGGATAGAGCACCAGCCCTGAAGTAAGGAGGACCTGAGTTCAAATATGACTTCAGACACTTAACTCTTCCTAGTTATGTGACCCTGGGTAAGTCACTTAACCCCAATTGCCTCGGAGATTGGGGTGGGGGTAGGGGAGAGATAGTTTTGGTTAACTACAGAAGTGAGGAATACTGATATAAATTCAGCAAAAAATTTAGATATATAAATATCTATATAATCAATGGATAAATGTTTTGGTGAATATACTACACCAAAGAATGTTCATTTTGAGCATTTAAATATAGAGGCTGCCTGTTTTTAGCCAACCATAATACAGAAGCTTCTCTTCCCCCCCCCCCCCAAAGAATGATGTATTTGGCAACAAAAGAACATAGTTTTGAATGGGCAAAGTTTTCTAAATCAGTGTGGAAATTGGGAATCCCGGACTTAACATTTCATTAACAAGTCTTACTCCTCAAATATCATCATTACTTTTTTAAATGCAACTTTATTTCATTAAGAAAAAAAAAAAAGAACTTTGTTGACTTTAAGAAAGAAATTACTCATGTCCTTTTTCACTCTCTTTATATTTTTATGCCACGTTCATATGGGAAGTTCAGTTACCAGAAAAGACACATACACAAACAGGAAATCTAACTTCAGTAAGAAGGTGTTTTTCTTCACACAATAGAGTTCAAAGATGTGTCATCATGTAATTTAGAGCTAAAAAGCAAGACTACTATTATTGTAGACCACAAAAAAACTCTACACATTACAACAGTTTACAATTATATCCTGATTCCTAAGCCTGTTAAAACTTGTTGAGGATCCCAACTCATACAACTTGTCCTTTTCTGGTTCCTAGTCTGAATGTTAAAGTGGTGGGGATTGGGTGAATTAGGGTGGTAGTATGAAGGAAGGTAGAGGAGGCAATTGGATTTCTGGAAAACAATGGGCAACATTTGCAGATTTATTCAAATTGCTTTGGAAATCCTATACTATTCTTAGGACCGGTTTTTTTTTTTTTTTGGTAAGAAAGAAAGAATGACTTTCTATAAATGTCATGAATTAAATTAAATGGCACATTTTTGAAATTTGTCAAAATTAGGTCATCGATTCAGAGAACTCATGTCAAGACATGGCAGATAAACCTTTATGCTACTTTGGAACACTGATATTAATAGGAAGCACTTTGGAAAAATAGATTAACAAATATATGGACATAGGTTTTATATGATAATGGTTATACATATATTTTGGTTATACATATTTTAAAGCAAAACTTAGTGTTGTATAAAAATATTTCCCTGGCACTAAATAAAAGAAGGGGGAGGAGGGAAGAGGAGAGGTGATTATAATTGAATGCCATTGAGAACAAAGCCTTTAAAAATACTTAAATTTTTCCTGTCACATAAGAAAAACTCATTAGCCTTCAGAGGAAAATCTATTCTGCCAAGGAAAGAACCTATCTGATAGTCATTTAGTTGCATGATTTCAGATACAATTCAAACTCGGGCTGTTTACAGAACCAGGCAATAAGTAATTTCTTATTTTCAGAAACAAACAAACAAAAAACCCAACTCAGTACTTAAATGGTTTCAAATATTTCTTGGACATCAAAGTATGTAGAGAGACATACAGTTTATGGGTAATGATTTAAGTTTAAGTGCATCAGAAACACATGGATTAAATTTCCCTTAAAAGATCCCTAGGTTTAAAATTGTGGAGCTAAAGTGCTGGCCAGAACACATGTTGGGACCCAGCAAAGCCAAAACATGTTTTTAAAGATAGTTTGCGTTGTCTTATGGACCCAAAGCTTGGCTGGGTTTCCCTTTCCCTTCTGATTAGGAACAGAAGAGTTCAACCTATTCCCTGTAAAACAAATCAGTTTACCCTCCTCTTTCTCTGACTGGTGATAAATAGAACTTTTCAAAAAGGCCTTAAGTTTTAATGTGTTATTAATTCTCTAAAAACAAATTATTTCAAAATTTAAAAAAATCATTCCTTAAAATCCTTTTTTTTTCTTCTAACAATTATCTGCTTTTAGTTTTGAACTTGGATCCTGGGTACTACTTAAACATCGACTATCAGAGGGAGTAAGTTCATTTTTAAAACAGAAAGAGATCACTGATCTTAATATTTTCAGTGCTTCACGATATATTATTTATTTGCCTTTTAAAAGGTAGGAAGAAATACAGTACATAATCTTCCTCTCCAACACAATGGTCTTCCTGAAGGCAGCTAGCCTGGGCATTTGGAAGATTTTTTAAGACTAAAGGAAACAAGTTTGCACAAAACCTGAGTGCTATTTATTCCTGGAAAATAGATTGCTACATTGATTTAACTTATTTAAAGATACTTGAAACAAGTAAGGCAATGGAAGTCTTGAATTTCAGACAAGAATAACTACTTGGGAAGATTTCAGACAGATTTTTTAAAGCTAGGGAAATGTTATATAAAAAAAGGAGGATTCATCCCAAATATGAGAACTTGGAATATAAAATCTAAACATAAACATATAACAAATTCAAACACTTATGATCCCTTAAATAATTACTTCAATTTGAGAAAAAAAGATAGATTGCATATTAAGAGAAGTAAATAGAACTTGAACTTGATATGAGGTATGAGAACGTATATATTTAGAATGCTCAAGAAAATGTCTCCCAGGAGTAAAATGCTACAGAATAACTTTTCTTTTTTTTTTTTTTTTTAAAGTTCAATGAACTTATGATTGTTTTTAAATGGTTAAGCTAAAACCCTGTTAAAGACTGATTAGAGCACATCATAGAAAAGACAGCAAGCACTTTAGCCTATGTACTATTTGGTTCAGCAATCCCGTGGGGCCCTACTAACTGATTTAGACAGAATAGAAGGGGGGGAATTGGAAGAAAAAGAGTGAAAGAAAGTAAGAGGAAAAAGAAAAACAATAGTTTTTTTTAAAAGAAAATAAAGCAACAAATAAAGAGAAAATAAATTGTTTAATATGGTGGATAGTGATACAATGGGCCTATTAACACTCCCTTTAGAAATGATTAATACTATAAACTGATTGGTTTATATGAAAGGAAAATATTAATGATAAGGCTATAATTGTTTCAAATAAGTTTTATCTAGCTGGTATATCTCTTTGTGTTAAGAAGAGATGAAAAATTAGGAGAATGGAGTAGCGGTTATAATAGTTTGGGGTCTTTGGAAATGTAGCCAGAAGATATTTGTTGACTTCTTTCACAATCCAAAAGCTGAGGATTATGCAATCCTGATTTTCAGAATGGGGTTTAAAAGGCTTCAGGAATACTTCATCTCCTTCCTAAACCATACCTCAATTCCCATCTGACTATACAATGTGCCAAGGGGCAAGGGGCAGAATGGGAATGTTTCAATATTGTAGAACAATAGTACTTAGCAAGTGAAACACAATTTTCCAAGGGATACTTTAGTCTTTTTAGTGATTTGATCACCAAGTTACATACATATACATACAAATATGAATGCATATACAATATATATATAATATATATATACATACATATATATATTTTATACTAGTCATAGTGTTTCAGTAAATGAAAGTTTAAAAACTGAGCTTTCACAATCAATATTTTTGCCCAGTTTTTATAATCACTAATGACGAATGACACATTTCTGATTATTATTATAAAAATGCATTTTTGTCAGCTCAGAATGCTTCCTCATGTTTAAGCTCTGTTGCTAATTCCATACATGTTTTTTTCCAATTAAACACTTTATTGCTTATAAAAATGCTCTTTTTATTTAATCCCTCAAAAATCAATTATACCGTGGTTTAACTGTATACTTTTATTGCAACAAATCCCAACTGGGATGTATTAACTAAACTAAAACATAACTAAAGAGATACCTGAGTTTCGGACTTCTAGTACAACAACAGAGTACAAAATTACTCGTAGCTCCTTAACTGATGATGGGAGCAGAAAGCTTTTCACATACAAAGCTGTCTTCTGGCCAGTGTATTACAGACAGTGGATATGAGAGAAGTAGATGATGACTCAAGGGATTGGATATGCCCTTTTCAGCCTTTCATTATTAGCTAGTCCACAGATCTAAATCCATCTCTAAATGGTAAAAGGCCAAAACTTGTCACCTTTATTGATGCTCTTTGAGAGACAGTATGATACAGAAGAAAGGACTGACATCAGAAGACTTTTCTGGTTTTCCTTCTCCCTACCACTTAGTAGCTGTGTAGCTGATCTGGGGCAAATGACTTAACCTCTCTGAGCTTAAGTTTTCTCTTCTGCAAAATGAAGGGTTTTCACAAAATGACTTCCAGCCCTAATCTTATGATCCTTTTCAATATTTTCCTGGAGTCATGATTTCATCAATTAAGAAACTTCCATTGAGAGAATTCCAGTCAATGCATATCACTTTCTGTTGTACAACTTACAGACTTAGATAGTTGCCTGGGGACACTGAGAAGGCAAGTATGTGCAAGAAATGGGCACAAAGCCAGATTTTCCTGACCCCAGGGATCAGCAGTTCATCTGCTATGCTGTGCTTTCTCACTTGATGCATTTGCATCACATGAGCTTGTGGTTTAGTGTAGTTCTTATTGAAAAAATGTCTTTTTATCAGTTATACAGCATGTACATATATAACTCTGCACTAACTTTAGCCTTTGGCATAGCATCAAGTTTAAAAAAATCTAGTGTCATGTCTTCTGAGCACTGAGAGGACCCATTATAGAATATTCATGTGAGGACATGGACCAAGAATTGCACAGGATAGATAGGAAGGCATGGGTGGATTTCAGCTGGGAAGGAATTTTTCTCATTAAGGAGATTGTAGATTCATTGAAATGCTGAAGAAGGGAGGGAAAGAAAAAGGGAACAAGCCAAACTATTATGTGTCAAGTACTGTGCTACATACTTTATAAATTTCATTTGATACACAGAGCAACTTGGGAGGTAAATACTATTTTTATCCCCATTTTACAGTGAAGTTAAGTGACATGCCCAGGGTCACATTGCTAGTTAAGATTGGAATTTGAACTAGGGTCTTCTAGACTACAGCATTATCTACTGTACTGTCTAGCTGCCAAGAAGAGCAATTTTAAAGAAGAGTGTTAAAATTAAGAAATTTAAGGGTGAAATAGCATGAAATAATATCGAAAAGTGCTGATGTGTAATTTTTTACTTCCAAGTGAAAGTCTAGACTAATCTATCACAAGGAAATCATTTCCTTAAATAATTTGCCTTGTTTTTGGACATGAAGGAGGGGGGTAGGTGTAGAAAAGGAAACAAGTATTTATTAAGCTCCTACTATGTGCTGGGCACTGTATTGAGAGTTTTTAAAATTACCTCATTTGCTTGACTGATTGTTTATTGATTGATCAGAAAAGTACATCATATATCCTGCCCCATTTCTTAGTGTTTTTTTAAAATGAAATTTCCTACCTCATCATGGTTTTATTCAGTTAAACAAACATTTAGTGAATGCCTACTGTGTGCAAGCCTCTGTCCAAGGTGCTTTGGAATGTATAATGAAAAATAGCAGTCTTTGACCTCATGGAATTTTCAGTAGGAGAAATGAGATGTAGATAACCAGAACAAATCAAAACTTGCCCCAATATACTGCAAGACAGAAAGTGACAACATAAAAATACAGTAGCATGGTTCACATAATTCACTTAGGCTAGTTCAGAGGAGGAAGAGATCAAACACTCCAAAAGTCATAGTTGCTAGTAGCCTCATATCGTAAATAGATGATTGGATGAGGAATCAAAAGATCTAAGTTCTTTGCTTATGTGTCACTTATTACCTGTGTGCCCTTGAACAGCCTTCCTCTGAATTTCAGTTTCCTTATCTGTAAAAAGCCTAGATTGGACTAGATGACCTTTGACATTCCTTCCAGAGGAAATAAGTGTGTGAGACAGCTAGGTCAAAAGCACACTGGGCCTAGAGTCAAGAAGACTTGAATTTAAATCTAGCCTCTTATATTTTCCAGCAGTATGACTCTGAACTAATCACTTAACCTTTTTCTGCCTTACTTTCCTCAACTGTAAAATGGGGATAAAATACCACCTATCTTCCAGACTGTTGGGAAATAGGATAATATATAGAGAGTGCTTAGCACATAGTAGGTACTTTAATAAAAGTTTATATACTTCCTTTCTTATAATTCCAAATCTATTATATTGTATTAGGTACAATGAGTTCCCTACATCAATGAAATCATAGGTGGGAATACCTATTCCTACAAAGTCTCTGTAATTGGTAGTGAATAGACAGAGAGTTGATCTTAAAATCAAGAATACCTTCATTCAAATCCACCTTGGATCCATACTAAATGTCTGATCCTGGACTTTAATGTCATTTAATGTTAGTTCTCTGGGTAGTACTTTAAGCTTATTAATTGCAAAGAAGGTTCAAATTTGTTCTGGTAGAAAGTTTTTCTTCCTGTAAAAATTCCCTCTATCAGTGAAATCAGAGGTAAAATCCCTCATCCTA
This sequence comes from Sminthopsis crassicaudata, assembly GCF_048593235.1. NCBI lineage: Eukaryota > Metazoa > Chordata > Mammalia > Dasyuromorphia > Dasyuridae > Sminthopsis > Sminthopsis crassicaudata. Next base: position 129,784,084 of record NC_133621.1, read on the forward strand.
TCTTTTTATGTGCTTAATTATTTATTTATATTAAAAAAATCTTCTGTCTCTCTTTTTTTTCATGCACTTAGGATTACTGCTTGCCTACACTGAACATTCATACACAAGATTCTTTTCATTTGCCAATTTGCAATTGTTCCCAAGCTGTTCTATTTTTATGTTATAGTTATTTGTATATGTGTCATATCCTTTTACCAACCAGGTCATATCCTCCTACTGTAAGCCTCCTGAGGGCAAGTATTGTGTCTGTTTTTAGCTATATTTTCTATCAACTCTAGAGTCTATCACTGCATTAGTATTTAATAAATGTTTATAAAGTGGAATTTGAATTCTATAGTCTATTACTTACTATTATAGCTAGATTAAAAGATCATTAAGGATAAGAACTTTATCTTTTAGATCCCTTCCCCCCTGCCAGACTTGTATGTTATCTGGCACACACTGTGCTCAACAAATGTTTGCTAAATAAAACTATGCAAGAGTGTGGCTGGCTAGGGATTCAGATACATGCAATCCACTGTACCACAGATTGGGGTCAACTAGAGAAGAAAGTGGAAGTCAAAACATTCCTGCCTAAAGAAACATTAGTTAATAGTAATCTTTATTATTTATTTGTTGCTATAATTACCTTCCTAAATCAGCTGCACACTCTATCCTGCCACAGAGAAAGCCACTAAAAAGGCGGATAATTCTTTAAGATACAAAGTTCTTTGGATTGGGGATTCCTTTTACCTTCTTTCCTTTTACAAAGAAACAAATAAAAACTTATGAAAACATACTCTCTCACATCAAGGCACTGCTGAAAAAGGAAAAAAAGTGGAGAGATTTTGAAAGAGGGTATCTAGTTTTGGTGAATGAAGGGACAGGCAGTGAGTGTCCTCCAAACCTAAGGTCAACCAAAAAAAACTGGAAGAAAAAAAATAAAACAGTAGGATTTGGCAGAAGCTCTGACAAACCAGTGGGCCTGAGATGAAGATGTGTAGAGAGATGGGTGATAAATAAATAGTGCTAAATAAAAAGAATGAAGCTAGAATAAACAATATTAAATAAAGCTTATGTTTCAAGGTCTGTGTCTACTATTAGATTTCAGTTAGGCTAGCAAAGGCCACCCTCAAGCCAATCCTCTCCTTCTTAAAGGAACTGTTCTTTTTGAGTTATTAAGTTTTACTTTGAAAGAAAAAAATGAGATTGGAGAGAATAATATTAATTTGAAACTAATATTGAGTTTTTGTACAAAAAATATGCTATTGTAAAATGGATCTCACCTGCAACTAATGGAATAATTTCCTTTAGCTTTCTGATTTGAGTCTTTCTTAAGTAAAAGGACATATAAGATTAAATATCAGTAGAATAATAGAAGAAATATTAGTTATAAAGAGAAATAACAGGATGGCCTTTCAATTCCCTTACCTTTCAATTTTATAACTTAACAAAGTGGAATTTTTCTTCTAGGGAATAAATAGTCCTGTGAATATTAAACTATGAACATTTATTTTAAATTGATCTACTTGATAAAACTCTTTTTAATAACTCAGATAATTTTTGCTGAAGGCATGTATACCTAACACAGATGCACTCCTTAAAGGAACAAAGCAAATCTCCCCAAAAGTAGATTTTCTATGGAACATCAGCTGTTTGCAGCAGACTCCAACTATCAGAAGTAAAAGAAATTTAGGTTAATAACAAATCTGTTGCATTTTCGAGATTTGAACAGAATATTACCCTAAGCACTTATATGTTATAAAAGATTAAACACATTTTGAGTACTGTAAAAAAAAAAAAAAAGTTCTAATGAATGGTATAAAGGATCTGGAATTGTTTTCCCACAATTTAAAAAGTGTAACTCATAAAAACACTGCAAATTAATTAAGAAAAAATGCAGAATATGAATATAAAAGCTCTTCTGATAGATGTGATGATGGAAGTTTCTGTGCTTAGATAAAATTCAGTAAGCTTTGAGATAAAAAGGGGGAAGGTTATATATCTGTAAATAATCCAGGCACCACTTACACTGTTTACTCAAGAGCACAATTCATCTTCCAATAGCACAGAAAAACACGATATACATCATTTTTAGATAATCACTCTGCAGCAAAAAATTCATTAGTCAGCCATAACACTTTTTATGTAAAAGAAACTAATGCTTTATTGAATCCATTTGCATGGCAATGTGCATGTGTCTGGCTGATAGAAACTAAAAAGTAAGCCTTTGATGCAATATTTAAAATGTGATCATTCCTTAGACCTGGGGAGAATAATTGAAAGTTCAATATATTCTTTGCAATGTCAGTTTTTACAATCAGCTCACATTCATTGCCCATCATATCTTAGCAATTAATGGATCCTGATTATTTTGCTTAAGAGAGTTGACAGTATTTCATTTTACCAGAGTGCTCCTTCAAGCATAAAACTGAAAAAAAGGTAAAATACACCAGCATAATTCTTCCTGCACAAGCACGGATGGGAACAGCCATATTAGTAAGTGGATTTTTTTTTTCTAAACCTAAAAGGTATGGTGTGTGAAACCAGCCTTGATATAGATTTCTATACCGTAGAAGTGCTCAGTGAAATTGCTTTCATTTATAAAATACATAAAGTACCTGTCAATTATTGGAACGCAACACGATACCAGCAACAGTTGCTTGAATGCTACTAGGGGCAATTTCTCCCTTCTCTGTTCTAAGCGTTGACAAAAGGTGTATTTGGAGACTGAGGAATTACTAATTACCCAAAGTGTGGTCTGCGGTCCAGAAGTGGGCATTTAGGAGCCGCACGTGCACCTGCCCTTTCAAGCCACAGTTTTGATTCAGGAAGGAGTCAGCTTTGCTCAGATCGTCCCTGCATCGCCAGGGGTCAGTGACTGCATCCCTTTGTAAAGGCTGAGTCAGATCACCGACTGAAAGTTATCTGTAACGGTGGTGCGCTCTCTCTCTCACACACACACACACACCCACACACACCCCCACACACCCACACACACACACACACTCACACCCACCCACACACACATACACACACCCACACACAATCACACACACACATTCTCTCTCACACACACACTCACATACACAAAACACACACACAATCACACACAATCACACACACACTCACACACCCACCCACACACTCACATACACAAAGACACACACACACACTCACACACACACACACAATCACACACACTCACACACTATCACACACACACAATCACACACACACTCACACACTCTCACACACACACATATACTCTCACACACTGACACAGATACACACACACTTTCACACACACTCACACTTCACGGTCTCTCTCCCTAGGCACAAGTTCTATTCCTGACTCATCCCACGGACTCGTCCAGGGTGTCATCCCCCGACAGTGGTAAAAGGACCGTTTCTGCCTTCACCTTCGTTCTGCCCACACAACTTTAGTTTTTGACACGAAAACTCTTTCCCCTCCCCTCCACCCCAGCCTAGAGATCCCTCTGCTCGCCCAATTCTCCCACCGCTCCTCTCTCACAAACAAAGGGAAGGGGCTGGGCCGGGGGTGTATTCTGGAAGAGGGGTTCGAGCCTTTACCTGGAGGTGCCGGCGTCCGCACGGAGAAGCAGCTCAGGGGGTGAAAGACCACCCGCAGGCGTTCGCCCCGTCCCCTCCCCCTCCTTTCGCAGCTGTTCAGCTGTCGTCCCGCATCTGGATTCCTCAGTCAAGCTGCTCTCCGCGGCATCTGGACACAAAGGCGCTCGGGGCGGTGCGGAGGGGAGGGGGTGCGGCGGGAGAGGAGGTGAGCGGCCCTCGCGGGTCACCTGGCAGCCTTGGCACAGAGCGAGCCAGCAAACGCTCCTCCCCTCCTAGGTGCCTGGTGTCCGCCGCGCTGGAGAGGCTCCCGCAGGCAAATCGTCAGTGCCGGGGCTCCCTCCGCCCCTCTCCACACGCGGTCCTGACCTGCCGGTGACTCACCCCGGCATCGGGTTCCGCGTGCGCGCCCAGGCGAGTGTGCAAATGTGAGCGTGAGTGTGTGTGCGTGTTTGGGTGTGCGTGTGTGCGCGCCCGAGACGGGCGGGGAGGTGCACTGTCCAGCACTCCTCCTGCACGTGCCCCTCTTCTCCAGTTCTCTCTCCTGGGGGACCCAGGGCGCTGCCGAAGTGCGCGCTGGTGCTGTCCGAAAGGGCGCACCCGGCCCCGAGCCCTGCTCGGCTCCTGGCCACTTCGGCCGCGTCCTTTCCCTGGGACCTCCAAGGAAAAGCGAAACTTTGTCTGTAAAGGAGTTTCCTCGCTCCCCGTGTTCTTCTCCTCTGTCTCTCTCTCTCTCTCTCTCTTCCTCCTTTTTCTCCCTTCCCCACCTCGGGCGGCTCGGGGTTAGCGCAGCTGGTAAAAAGCAAGGCTGAGTCTCCCCCTCCTGGTACGCTTGCCGAGGTTACGGACAGAGGATCTCTCTCTCCTCTTAATCTCTCCCCTCACTCTCCCATTACTCTCCTATCCCCCCCCCCCCCGCCCTCTTTTCTGTCTCTATCTCAGTGTCTCTCTCTGTCCGTTTCTCTACCTTTCTGTCTGGGTCTCTAAGTCTCCGTCTCTCGGTCTCTTTATCTTTCTGTCTCTCTGCCCTCCCGTTTCTCTGTCTCTGTCTCTGTCTTTCTCTTTCTCTCTGTCTCTGTCTTTCTGTCTCACTGTCCCTGTCTATCTCTCTATCTGTGTTTCTCTCTCTTTCTCTCTCTCTGTCTCTTTATTTTTCTGTCTTTCTGCTCTCTTTGCCCCCCTCTCTCTCCCCTTTTCTCTGTCTCTGTCTGTCTATTTCTGTCTTTCTGTCTTGTCTGTCTCTGTCTCTCTGTCTCTGTCTCTGTCTCTCTCTTTCTCTTTCTCTCTGTCTCTGTCTCTCTGTCTCTCTCTGTCTCTCTCTTTCTCTTTCTCTCTGTCTCTGTCTCTCTGTCTCTCTCTGTCTCTCTCTTTCTCTGTCTCTGTCTATTTCTCTTTCTGTCTTTGTCTGTCTCTGTCTCTGTCTCTGTCTCTCTCTCTTTCTCTCTGTCTTGGCTGTCTCTGTCTCTCTGTCTCTGTCTCTCTCTTTCTCTTTCTCTCTGTCTCTCTCTGTCTCTCTCTCTTTCTCTGTCTCTGTCTATTTCTCTGTCTTTGTCTTTGTCTGTCTCTGTCTCTGTCTCTCTCTCTTTCTCTCTGTCTTTGTCTGTCTCTGTCTCTCTGTCTCTTGTCTCTTTCTCTTTCTGCCTCTCTGCCCCCCACCCCGTTTCTCAGTCTCTGTCTATTTCTCTTTCTGTCTCTATCTGACTCTGTCTCTCTGTCTTTCTCTTTCTCTCTGTCTCTGTCTTTCTGTCTGTCTCTCTGTGTCTGTCTCTTTATCTTTCTGCCTCTCTGCCCCCCCTCCCCGTTTCTCTGTCTTTGTCTGTCTCTGTCTCTGTCTCTCTCTGTCTCTATCTCTGTCTCTGTCTCTCTCTTTCTCTTTCTCTCTCTTTGTCTCTGTCTCTCTTTCTCTGTCTCTGTCTCTCTGTCTCTCTCTCTGTCTCTGTCTATTTCTCTTTCTCTGTCTTTGTCTGTCTCTGTCTCTCTCTCTCTGTCTCTCTGTCTCTCTCTTTCTCTTTGTCTTTGTCTGTCTCTGTCTCTCTCTCTCTGTCTCTCTCTTTCTCTTTGTCTTTGTCTGTCTCTGTCTCTCTGTCTCTTGTCTCTTTCTCTTTTCTGCCTCTCTGCCCCCCACCCCGTTTCTCAGTCTCTGTCTATTTCTCTTTCTGTCTCTATCTGACTCTGTCTCTCTGTCTCTCTCTTTCTCTCTGTCTCTCTCTTTCTCTTTCTCTCTGTCTCTGTCTCTTTATCTTTCTGCCTCTCTGCCCCCTCCCCCTTTCTCTGTCTCTGTCTATTTCTCTTTCTGTCTCTGTCTGTCTCTGTCTCTCTGTCTCTCTCTTTCTCTCTGTCTCTCTCTCTCTCTCTCACTGCCCTAGGAATATACCAAGCAAGACTTATCTCTCTAGTCTTTTCCAACTTTTCTGTTAGCAGCCCAACATTGATCTGGGGGAGGGGAGGGAAAGGAAAGAAAAGATTTGAGCCCTACAGGAACAAGGAATTTATTGTCCTGGGGGTGGTGGCTAGCCGAGTTGTTGCAAAGGTTACATTATGCAACTCTTAGCCCCTACTGTAATAACTCTGATTTCAAGAAGGAGGAACAATAACATAAGTGCTTAACCCAGAGGAGATTCCAATTTCATTTTCTTGCCTTCTCAGCAAGAAAACAAGGCGATTAAATAACTAGGGAAATACCAATGCATCCGAAAAATGAAATTAAATGGTTGTTCACTGAAATCTCCTGATTTTTAAAGTTTCACTTCAAGATCAATGTCTTCCACTAATGGTGCAGTCATGTCCTCAGTTTGCATGCTTGATAGGAAGAAGTATGCAAAAGTGGAAAGTGCATTGCATGTGGAACCAGATGACCTGCTCCAATCCTATCTCTATCATTTAATACCTTGCTAGTCAATTGTCCTCTGTGGACGGTTTTCCTTGTCTGCAAAATGTGTGGTTTGGTCACTTTATCAGCTCTAAATCTAATGTACTAACACATAAAAGCAGGACCATCTTTTGTCCTTCTATAGAAAATCTGGCATTGATTTGGTGAAGGAGTACAAAAGATAATAACTACTAAAGACTGAGATTTGTTTTTCATCTATCAGTATTGAATAGTGGAAGACTTGTTGGAATGAAGTCAGAAGACCTAGTTTCAGTATCTAATTCTGAGAATCACCAGTGTGACCTTGGTGGACAAGTCACAATGTAATTTCTCTAAATTTCCATTTTCCCATCTGCAAAGTGAGAGGCTTGGACTAAATTACTTCCAGAGTTCTTTATACCTCTAAATCTATGTTACTTTGATTTAGATTCAAATTCTAGGTCTCCGAGGAAGAAAAAATAAATTCTTACCCTTTGGTAAGTGAAAACTAAACATCTCTCCATGAAAAAAAAGAGGGGCCTCTCTTTTATTGGTCCTAGTACAAGGAAAGAAATGCTTGTCTAATATTTGTATCCATACCTACCTCTGATTATTTTCCTCCCTTCCTCTCCCCACTCTCTTTACTGAAAATCATTAAGGCAAAAAAAATGGGAGACAGATTAAAATCGTTTTGGGGATCTTTATTTATTTTTCTTTTTTTTCAATTTTTAAAATTAATTTTTATAATTATAACCTTTTCTTTGACAGTACATATTCATAGGTAGATTTTTTTTATAACATTATCCCTTGTACTCCCTTCTTTTCAGAGTTTTCCCCCTCCTTCCCTCCACCCCCTCCCCTAGGTGGCAGGCATTCCCATACATATTAAATATCTTATAGTATATCCTAGGTACAATATATATGTGCAGAACCGAATTTTGTTGTTGTTGTTGCAAAGGAAGAATTGTATTGGCAAGATAAAAAAAATCTGGGAAGAGAAACAAAACAAAACAAAAAACATACACAATGCTCACAGGTTACACTTATTTCCCAGTGTTTCTTTTCTGGATGTCTGATTCTGTCCATCATTGATCAATTGGAATTGGATTAGCTCTTCTCTATGTTGAAGATATCCACTTGTTTTGGGAATCTTTAGAAAAATGATAGAAATCATGTCCATAAAAGTTAATAATGTCTTTACTTGGATAATGATCATACATATAGCAAAAATCAGTAATTTCATCATTGGGAACTTCTGTTGGGTGAACTATAATTTGGTAGAATAATTTGCCCAGGATTAAATAGCAAATAAATGGGATTAGAATCCACAGAAGTGTGATTAAAGCCAGGTCTTCCTGATTCCAAACTACTAGGTTTGGACTATCTGCTTTATCAGGCTCTACATGCTCACACAGAAACACACACACACACACACACACACACACACACACACACACAAAACACACATTTTTGCCAACAAAAAAACCTCTTCCCTTCCCCACCTTTCTTTCCTCCCACTGTGGGCTCTCTCCCTATTAATTCACTAGCCCACAATTCACTTCTGTCTTACAGAAACAAAGAGCAGCAGAAGGAGCAGCACACACACACAACTGAGGTACAATTAGGGCTCTTCATACAGTGGTGTTAGGAATTGGATACCTACTTTGTAAAATAACTGTAGTGAACTGTTTCTTCAGTTGTGTTTTGAGCACGGATTTTACCCAAAGTATAACTAAAAGAACATTAATAATGAACCCTGGTATAATGGGAATCTGACTGTGTTACTGGTAGACTTTTTTGTTGTTGTTATTTTGCAAAAGGGCATATTTCAACCATAATATAATATAGGGTCCTATTAGAGTCAGAATGATTAAAATGACCAAAATATAAAAGGCCTGGTACATACAGTATTGTCACAGAATAGGAAAGCCTGTCTTTATATAACTATGAGAGTCAAGGAATAAACAATGCAATCCTATTTGAAATTTTTTCAATGTTTTGAAACCATAATTTTAAAATGACTATGATTACTATTGAGAAGCATATTTTACTAGTGTTTAACTAACAGGTTCTATATCCATTAATAGTCAATGAATAACATACTGAACAGGTTATAGTTGTCCAAAGGTAATATCAGAGATCTTTCTATTTCGTGGTCTCCATAGCAACTACTAACTAGTTTCATTGCCTGTAATATATAGTTGCCTAAGGTTTATATACACAGATTTGGCAGGTAGTTTGACTTTCAATGCCAATATATAAACACAAAAGAATCTAATTACAGTAAAACAGAAAGTAGAGATGCTTATTTGGGGAAGGGGATGGGCTTAAGCATCCTACTGTGGTGTTAGATAATGTCATAAGTGCTTTTGCAAATATTATCTCATTTGATCCTCATAAAAACCCTGTTAAGTAGGTGCTACTGTTAACCTTATTTTACAGTTAAGGAAACTGAGGTAGAAAGCAGATATCCTCTCCTTAGGGTCACATAGCTATTAAATGTCTGAGCCCAGATTTAAACTCAGGTCTATCTGACTTCAGCATTCTATCTTCCTCATACCAGCTGCCTCTAATAAAAAAAACATATAGTATAACCTATAACTAGGAACAAATTTCTGATACTGAAAGTATGTTTGTATTATTCTATATTTTTAACATGTATGTAACAAGACAATTTTACCTTCTTAGAAATAAATGACAAAACTGTGATAAGTTATTTTTTACAAAAGGAAAATCTCCAAACTCTAGAATGTGTTGAAGTAATTATTATTAGATTTAAAACTCCTTGATGGCAGGGACTCTCTTGCCTTTTTTTTTTTTTTTTGGTCTCCTCAATGCTGACCACTGTGCTTGGCACATAGTTGGTGCTTAATAAATGTTGATTGATCGATTGTTGTATCCCCTCTAGATAGAATTTGCCAGAGGAGACAGAGAAACAATGGCTTAGTTCCATACTTTGGCCTCAGAAAGAAATAGAAAACTAGAAGAGGAGTATATAAGGTGAGTTGTGGAAGTCATCCAATTCATTGATAATCCTGCAGAAATCATGCAAGATGGAACCTTTCTGTAATGGATTCTTGAGACTCATGCCATGGATGACGTGGCTCATAAAAAATAACCACGGATTCCTATCTAAGGAAAACCATCTTTAATGGGACTTATCTTGATAACATATAGTGTTATACCGTTACCTGCTACTATAACTGTATCCATCTTGAAGCTGGTTCATAGATCAACTCTGATCAGCAAAAGGGAATATAGCAGGAACCCTTCCTTAAATATATTGGGCCACATCCTTTTTCCTTCTCATTGTGTCAGAAAATTGGGTTCTAAGGACACTTCTCTGATTTCCATCCCAGATCCAGGTCCTATTCTTTATGTTATATTTGTTTGTATAATAATTAGAATTGTGATTTCATTGACAGAAGGAATTCCAGGATGAAGAAATCCTTACCAATGCAGGTGGGCACCTTCTCTACAAATTATAGTCACAGAGTGCTGCCTGGAGCTCTGACAAGTAGGCTTTCCAAATGACTTTCCAAGGGATCCACTCATACATGGGTGTAGAACTCAAATCTTCCTGTTTCATATCTTGCAGGGTGACATCATTGACAGGGATAAGAATTGGGAATCAGAGTACCTGGGTTTAAATACTGAAATTGTTCATTAAGGCCAATGTGACCTTGGTCAAACACTTCAGTTTCTTCAATCTCACAATGAGAGGCTATTTTTTTTTATTATAGCTTTTTATTTACAAAATATATGCAAGGGTAATTTTTCAGCATTGACAGTTGCAAAACCTTTTGTTCCAATTTTTCCCCTCCTTTCCCCCACCCTCTCCCCCAGATGGCAAGGTGACCAATACATGTTAAATATGTTAAAGTATAAGTTAAATACAATATATGTATACATGTTATTTTGCTGTACAAAAAGAATTGGACTTTGATATAGTATACAATTAGCCTGTGAAGAAAATCCAAAATGCAGGCGGACAAAAATAGAGGGATTGGGAATTCTATGCAGTGGTTCATAGTCATCTCCCAGAGTTCTTTCGCTGGGGGTAGGTAGCTGGTTCAGTTCATTACTACTCTATTGAAATTGATTTCATTCATCTCATTGTTGAAGAGGGCCATGTCCATCAGAATTGATCATCATACAGTATTGTTGTTGAAGTACGTAATGATCTTCTGGTCCCTCTCATTTCATTCAGCATCAGTTCATATAAGTCTCAATGAGAGGGTATTGTTGATGGTCTCTATGGTCCCTTCCTAGTCTAAGTTTACAATTCTTTGAGTGTGCCTTGCATATTTTTTCTTTTCCCCTGCCCTTCCTTAGGATATAATGAATCCTATATGTTTTTACTATATCATAATTTATTATATTTATTTAGTGCTTTGAAGTTTGCAAAGAATTTTATATGCATGGTATCACTCCAGCTTTACAACAAATCTGTGAGATAGAAAATATGGTATTATTATCTACATTTTACAGGTAACAAACATCTACTCAGAGAATTTGTGACTTGACTCTCACAGCTAGTAAGTGTGAGAGGTGAGATCTGAATATGAGTATTACTGTATCCAAGTCCAGCACTCTATGCACAATATGGCATCATATTTCTTTTAAATCTGGCTTTCATGAAACCTAAATGTGGGCTATAATTGGTATTATTTTATCACTTACAATCTATGTGATACTTCCTCCTTTCTTCCTTCCCTTTCTTTTCATTCTCTTCCCTTTTCTTCTTTTTTCTTCATCTTCCTTGCTCCCTTTTCTCCTCTTTTAAATTTTTTTCTTTTTCTATTTTCCTTCCTTACCAATTTCCTCTCTCCCTCTTTTCCTTCCTTCCTCCCTCCCTCTTTTTTCTTCCTTCCTCCCTCCCTCTTTTTTCTTCCTTCCTCCCTCCTTCCTCCCTCCCTCCCTTCCTTCCTTCCTTCCTTCCTTCCTTCCTTCCTTCCTTCCTTCCTTCCTTCCTTCCTTCCTTCCTTCCTTCCTTCCTTCCTTCCTTCCTTCCTTCCTCCTTCCTTCCTTCCTTCCTTCCTTCCTCCTTCCTTCCTTCCTTCCTTCCTTCCTTCCTACTTTTGAAATAAAAATTTTAAAAAAGCAATCTTATAGAATGTAAAGAATATTTGCATATAATTACAGTTAAATTACTTAAGTGTAAATAAGGCTTTTCTGATTATTTTCATGAGTCAGTTATATGTGATTAAATTCATCAAAAGTAAAGTTTATAATTTAAAGTTATAATCTGGAAGTGGTTGTATACTTGGATTTTAAAGACATGGAACTTAGTTCTGTTGATTGGTATCTGGTTAACTTGGGAAAGTAACTTCTCTATTCTGAGCCCTAGTTTCTTGTTTGTGAAATAGGAATAAAATATTATAAATTATTTGCTTTTGGGGATTATTATGAGAAACACACACATATACACACAAAACCATATTTACACTTAGTATCAATGAAAAATTCTGGGTTAACATACTCTTGTAATGATAGAGTACTGTGGTTAATCAGAAATAGGTAGAAATAGAAAAACAATCTTTTAATCCTTAATAAAGTGCTTATATTTCATTAGGGGTCCTTTCACATTCATCTGCTGAGGAATTTTAATTTTAGTTTAAATTTTAAGATACCTGAAGAGAAGAAATTTTAGGTCATGGGTCCAATCTCATTTCCTGCTTTCTTCTCTCTTCTTTTGTCCTATCACAAATGCCTTTGGTAATATTATTGTTATTGGGGTTTAAGCCTGAGTCAGGCCAGTATCCTATTAGCTTAGGGATAATGTTGGGAAGAAGTAAAGAAAGCATTTTAGGTCATTGAACAGTTAACAAAAGGAGATTTATGTAGCCCTAACAAATTTAACAAGGACACAATAGAGAAAGGAACAAGGATTTATTAAGTATTTACTATATGCCAGGCAGTGTGGTAAGCACTTGACAAATATTATCTGATTTGATGTCTTAGTTTTTTTTTATGGATCCTTATCCTTTTATCATTATGGAAGTTGGTCTTTTCAGAAGGGTAGGTACAGTGACTGCAGTGGCTTTTAGACATTTATCAAATATGAAGTGCATAAGACCTGGGTCAGAAGAGGCTTGAACCCCATGGGTTGGTCAGGTCCCAACTTTGTTGGTTTTGGGGGAAAATCTAGCTTATCAAATGTGGGGATAGGGTGGGGAAGGAGGAACCCTAGTAAATATTGGGTCTATCATCATTGCTATACAGATAATATATACTGTTAGTTATGCCATCCAATCAGTGATGAATATGACAGTATTACATGGAAGCAATAGGGCTGGTTTCTAGTATATGCCCCCATTATCCTAATTGCCATGCTAGATTTGGGCATTCTCTTTTGGGCATAATGGTTTATGGGATTTTGGGATATGATGGGATAAGAGGACATTTAGCAGTGAGGAATATCTCATATTTTAAACTTTTGATGGGTTACATAGGAGTTAGAGTGAATTAGGCTGAAGAGAAATTATGGAGCAGAATAGGACAATGGAGTAACTGTTTCAGAATTGCACTGAATCATGTAGGACAAAAGGGGGTGGCAATTTTTCCTCTATTTTTTCATCACTCTTTATCCTGACTGCCTGTCCTTTCTTTCTGGGACCCTATATGGAGGTTAGTGGGACAAGAGAAAAAAGAAAACCAAAAAAGTTAAGGAAGGAAGCCAGATTCCTTGGATGATGTTCTGGAATGATGTTTTCCTGCCTAGAAAAAGTAAATTAAAGTTTATTATTATTCATGACCCCCATTTTGGGATTTTCTTGGCAAAGATACTGGAGTGGTATGCATTCTTCTTCGCCAGCTCATTTTACAGATTAGGAAACTGAGGCAAACAGAGTTAAGTAGAATGCCAAGGCTCACACAACTAGTAAGTGTCTGAAGCCCAGAAAAATGAGGCTTCCTGACTATTGGGCCGGCTGCTCTATCTGTTGTTACATGTAGCTGCTGCTGGTTTAAAGTTACAGTCCTCTATTTTAAAATAAAGAACTGCAATGATGAAACTCCTTGCTCTTTCCATACCCCCCCTCTCTTTAATATTCTGCTCAAATCTTCACTTTCTCTTAACAGCCCAATTCTAGCTCCTACTTCTCACTTTTCTGCCCTTTATCCTCAGAAATTAGGAAGCATTCCTGGAAAAAAATTAGGAAACTTACTACTCGTACAGAGAACAACCTATTTCACAATTTGTTCATTTGTTCCATCTCTTCATCTAAAGTCTTTCCTACTAAAAGTAGAAATAGTGCCTAATTGGGAACAACCCTCAGACCAAAAATAAAATGTTTTCATTGTTGACCAACATTCCTTTCTGGATGATGCCCTTAAAAGATGTTTGTTTACTTGATAACTGTGTAAATTCTGTTGTTCTCATCAGCTTGTTAGGTGTTTTGGGAGTAAGTTGCTTAACCCATGGTCAGTTTATGTAGATACAAAACCAGTTTTACAGGACAATGAAAATGAATAAAAATACAAATGGCTAATTGAAAGTTTTACAAGCACATTTTTATAAGAAGAAGGGAAATATCTTAGTGGTTTAAGCTCTGTCTCTTTTTTAGGGAAAATGTTTAATTCATGATGAATTCCCTCCTCTTCAAAATTGTGTTTATTAGACTTTTTTTTTTAAAGAAAAGCATTCTAGTGTGTATTTATTTTAGCTATTGACTTGTACATATCTGATTTCTACATTTTCTATTTTACTTAAAGATCTCTGCTCCTGCATGTTGATTTAGAAAACCCACATATTAACATTATTTACATTCTATTGTATTTTAATTTATTTTGTTAAATATGTCCTAATTTCATTTTAATCTAGTGAGCTGGACTAGGAAGTGTTGCCATGTTTCACACTTCTACCTTATACCAATAAAATCATAGGTATGGACCAAAAAAAAACCTAACAATTTTACTTTCATTCAGTTTCTTCTTTCAGAATTGATGATGCAAACCACCTAAACTTTGCTGTTCAATGACTTAACTATCACAAATATTCTCAATTTACTTTTAGTAAAAAGACAAAAAACAAACTAAAACTAAACTATTTCTCCAAAGGAGATATAGTATTAATTTCTAAATATATCTAAATAATGCTAATCTCTAAACATAATTATTGTGAGTACTAATAAAACCGTGCTTATAAACTTTTATTCTGTTCCTGAAAACCACTAAAACAGAAGAACTAAAACAAATCTTTTTATATGATCATTCTTTAACCTTAGTACATATAAGGATCTCAGCCGCTGATAACTGATATTGAAGCTTCTAAGTCAGCCCTGATATGATGGACAAAAAAGGTGAAATTGGATTCAAATTCTGACCCCTTATAAACAGTGGCTGCATGATTCTGCACAAGTCACTTAACCTCTCAAAGGCCCAGGAAGTCCTATAAGACCAAGAGTTGTACAGAGGTTGTTGATTTGTGTAGATAGACTCTTCTTCACAAGGAGTCCTCTAAATCAATAAAATCCATATCTGGCCCAGATGCACACATGTGTATGTACATATGAATATGTACACACACACATGTATATATATATATATATATATATATATATATACACACACATATATATATACAGACATATAGAAGTATGCATTTATACTCACAATGTATAAAGTATAATGCACACACAGACATATACATAATATATGCTTATATACATATGGTCTCTGATGTGTTCATGCTATCAAATGAATTTTCACTCTAAAGAAGAAACAGATGCTTCTGTTTTTTATTTTTATTCTGATGTTAACATAGCATGGTGTCTACATAGCATGAAAGGAAATGGAGAGCTGTCACTTTTCTCTTTAACCAGATCAATTAGTCAAATCAGGAAAATGTAGGACTCCAAATTGATTTTGGGGGGCTCAAATTGCCTGTCTTGGCTATCAAGATTAATCTAATTAATCAGATTATTAACCAAATGTAAAAACTAAATCTTAATTTTTAAAAGATATGTGAATGAACCCTTAGACTTATAAATAGTTTCAATAGCAGTGAACATTAAATATTAAACATTTTAAAATCTTAGTACTTCAATTTGGCATAAGGACTTGTTAAGAAATATATTTTAGACTTGAAGCCTAGTTTCAGTTTGAGGGAGTAATTTCTTATTGATGTTATAGGACTGTGTTGAGTGTGTATTTCCCATCCAACCTGATTTCCCTTGATGCCAGATTGTAGTTGCCAGAAGTGAAAACTCATAAGATGTGTGGAATTTTGCCATCGGGTTTGGAGAAGGTGAAAGAGGAAGCCATATGGAGTTTCGAAAGGCACCGTTCAGAAATCTAGCAATTCTGGGGTATTCCTGAGATCCATGGAGCAAGACAAGGAGTTCCTGAGTTAATATGGTTGAGGAACCAAACTAAGGAAGCTTGATGTCATGGGATGTTGGCCATCTGCTTAGCAGAACTATCTTTATTGCAGATTATGTTTCTTATATTCCACTTCCAGAGACTGGAAAACCCCAACTCAGTTGAAGAGCTCAACTGCTTCCAGAGCTCAGAAGCCCAAATCAATGTGGAAAATGGGCAGGAATGTGCTGATAAATGTTTGACAACTGACTCTTGTAAAAAAGAAACATAGACATAATAACAACTTTAAATTTAATCCACTGTAAAACAATTTCTCCACTTGCAACAACAATAAAAAAAATTAAGTTCTGATTTCTAGGATTTGCTGATTTCTGGGGCAGAATTGCTCACAGTGAAAATTTGATAATAAGACTCACTTATGGTTGCAAATCCCTGAAAGCAGGGCTCTGTCCCTGAGTGAAACCAGTTGTGACACAACTTTGCTACTCTCTCAATGCCTAGAAAGAGATACAGAATAGTTGAATAATTCCCATCCAGTCCAGCAGTATAAGAAGCAATTTTCTTTACCTTCATGTATCAATCTCTGGGAAGAATGATGCTAGAATCCTATTTCTTCCATTATCTTCATTTATTGGGGAATGGGAGAAGAGTTTAGGGGAATAGATGATAATCCCCGAAGAACACATGTGGAATTTTTTTTTTCTATCCCTCTGTTCATTGCTAAACATAGACTTCCTCTGTGTAATTTGGTCTACTCAAAATTCTCTTTCTTTCCATCATTGTTTTGTTCATGGCATTTATATTTCCTTGGTAGTGTATTGAGAATTTTCATGTTAGGGTTGAAATGTAATCAATAGAGAAAATAATTTATTATAAGAATCTTGACAGAGCTTTTACCTTGAAATTTTCTTGTTATCCTCCTTCCATGTGGAATAAAGAAGCTTTTTTTTCACAGAAATATTTACTCTAATGGTATGATTTCAAATATGTACATTTATTTCCCCAACAAATGGGATGCATGACCCTTATACCTAAATCCTCCTCTTCTTTTATATCCAAATCCCTGATGAGAAGGAAGGGGATTAGTTTCATAATTTAGTTCAATTATCTTAAAGCACAGTCTCATTTCCAAGTCCCAGACCCTCACCTGGCTTGAACTCCAAGTACCCTGGATTCTCAGGCTTTCATGCCAGGCAGGCTAGCTGTGTCATCCAACTTGCAGTCATATCTCCAATCTTCCCATGGCTTGAACTCTTGGCCCTGTCCAGAATCATCTCTAAGTTTTTGCTTTTTATTCCAGGTGGTATAATGAATACAGTGTGGAACTTAGAGTAAAAAAGACCAGATGCTGTCTCAAATACTCTTTAGCTATGTGACTTTGAGTAAGTCACTTAGATTCAATAACTCTATTTTTTAATCTACAAAATGGAGATAACAGACCCTAACTCCCAAGAATCTTATGGGGGATCCTACCGTGTCATAGATATAAGTACTTTTGTTGTTGTCATGCAGTCTTTTTTATTCAGTTGAGTTTGACTTTTGGTAACCTTATTTGGAATTTCCTTAGCAAAGATACTGGAATGATTTGCTATTTCCTTCTCTTGTTTGTTTAAGAAAACTGCAAAAGCAAAGCACTTTGTAAATCTTAAAATGCTATATGTTAGCTATTATTATTAGTAGTAGTATTATCTGGGGCACAATGATTTATCAGTACTTTTTCATTCATTGCTTATTATACTCTGTAATATTTTAAAATGGGTGTATATTATCAACTGGCATTATGTTCATAACCTAGACCATCCCTCAGATATGGGCCCTATGCCAGTTATCTCAGGTTTGATGTTGGTATTGGATCAGAATCTTTAATACACACACACACACACACACACACACACAGATCTTGTGTCCCAACTGTCATTTCTCATAACAGAACAACCAGAAGATTGTTAATTTAAAACAAAAGACATTTAACTAAACAAAACAGCAAAACAATTGACA
Source organism: Sminthopsis crassicaudata (assembly GCF_048593235.1). Classification (NCBI taxonomy): domain Eukaryota; kingdom Metazoa; phylum Chordata; class Mammalia; order Dasyuromorphia; family Dasyuridae; genus Sminthopsis; species Sminthopsis crassicaudata. Next base: position 129,801,824 of record NC_133621.1, read on the forward strand.
AGCAACACTCTTTCTCCCATCTCTCTCATCAGAAAGGTTACACTATCCCTCAGATTCCTATGCCATTGTACAAGAGACAATATGTGTTGGTAGCTTGTTTGGCCAGGGAACACATATGAGAAAGAGAGAGAGAGAGAGACAGACAGAAAGAGATAGAGAAGCAGAGTCAAAGAACAGTAGATACAGAGAAAAAGATTGAAAGATAGACAAATCCTTCCCCTATTGCCTCCTCTATTCCCTACAGGAAACATATAGAAAATACATCTATATAGTTATTTGTGCTTCTAGTATGGTGTCCCATTTGGAACCATTCCCTCGATTCCTTATCTTGGTCTGCCATTAAGGTACTATGACAAAGTTTAGATGATCATTGCTGCTGTTGCTCCCTCTAATTGCTGCTGGTATCATTTTCTATTTTTGGAGATGTCATTGCTCTTTGACATGAGGAAATTGAGGCTTACAGAGATGAAATGATTTGTTCATGGCTACCTAGTAATCCAGGAAGAGTCCAGATTTGAACCTGAATCCTTTGAATTCAAATCCAATATACAATCCATACTATGTTGACGGTCATGAATTCTATCTAATATGTCATATTCTTTCCCCTGCCATCATTCCCCAAAGTTACTATCATTTCTGATTCAGCAAATTATTTTTCTCATTGATCAGAATGAATCCCAGGATAACAGTTCCTTTCATTGATTCCTCTTTTTTTTTTAAGAATAAAATGATCCTTAAAGGTAGTCAAGAATTTATAAATTCCTTATTTTTAGCAGAGAGGAAGTTTCAAGCTGATAATCTCTTTCTGGAACTCATTGTCCATTACCCTTCTTCTTTTTGAGTGGCATTATGAATATCTGCCAGATCTAATATGTTTTTCCTTCCATCAAATGATAATATCATTCTGCATGAGTCTAGGAATTTATATTAAATTGGGGAATAAAGTTAAGCTAGGACAAGAAGTTTTGAGATGTTTGACATTCTAATTTCTAGCTATGTAGTATAGTGGATAGAATGCTAATTTAGGAGTCAGGCAGACTTGAGTTAAAATCCAACCTCAGATACTAGCTGTGTAATCCTGGACAAGTGAAATCCAATCTCAGATACCAGCTGTATAACCCTGGACAAGTCACTTAACCCCATTTGCCTTGTTTTCCTCATCTGAAAAATGAGCTGGATTAGGAAATGGCACACCACATTTGCTAAGAAAATCTTAACTGGGGTCATGAAGAATCAGATATGATTAAAATGACAACAACATAATTCATTTTTAGTTCTAAGTATACCATTTCTTTCTACTTTTCAAAGTCAAGCCCATGTACAAAATTCTCCATTACTCCTACCTTGACATCCCTCCCTCTGGGCAAAATTAGCATTTCTACTCTCAGTTTTTTCATCACAATTTATTTGTACTTTTCTGATCCATATGTTTCTAATTTTAAAAAAATTTATATTTTGTATTTGTCATCTTTTCAGAAAGAAAGATGTAGGAAAGGCAATATCCAGAACCAGAAAACATGGATATAAATATCAGCTCTGCCACTTTCTAGCTAGGTTACCATTTAACTTTTCTAAGTTTCAATTTCCTCTACAGTTAAATATTACTAATATTGTAATACTCACTTCACAGGGTTTTTGTAAGGAAAACATTTTCTATACTATAAAGTGCTCTATGTATACATATATCTTTATTTATCCTTCATATATTTTTGTCATTCTAAGTTCCTTGAGGGTGAATATTGTTTTATCTGTTTCATCCATCTTTATATCTATCTCCAACACAGTGTTTTGCATTTAAGTAAATACTTAATAAATTTGTTGAAATGAAATTAATTGAATATAAGAAACATCCTACTGGGTTAAGCCAATGACCCATCCAGCACAGTTATCCTGTTTCTTTTAATGATAACAGAAAACTTTCTATAAAAGAGCCTGATTGCTCTTTATGACTGAATACTTAAAAGGACAAGAATGAACTAAGATATCTTACAAAGCTTATTCTATTCCCAGCACCCTCCTACTATCTGGGGATCTCACTACTCAGTACTTTCTGCTGGTTCTTTGCTTCCATCTATTAGTAACTTTTCAGATGTACTATGGCCTCTTCTTAGTAGAAAGAGTGAGTCATAATTCTTCTTAGCCAATAGCCATGGAGATTATTTTGGCTATTTGGTGAATCAGGTTCAAATTTCTAGCCTAGCAACTGACGAAAGGTCTCAGGTTAGATTTGATTTTAACTTTTCAACATTTTTGCCTCTGCTTTCCCAAGCTCAAGTAGAGCTGGAGGCATTTGTCTTGTTATCCTACAGTTACCAATCTTGTTGGTTTTCCCATTTTTTTCAATACTTTGTCTCCTGACAACGAGTTCAAGTATTCGGGGACTAAGATAATTTTTAGGTCCTTTTCATCTCTTTCTTGAGGAGACTGGTTGATAATTGGCCAAACTTCCTTAGAGTATGATTATAGTCTATTTCAATATTTATTTTATACATTTTTCAGTATCAACAACTTGTTTAAATAGGTTTAGGATGGAATTATTTTAATTGTACAACATTATCTATCCTCTTTCTTTGTTGTTGATATCGTCTTCTGAGTTGTTGATTTTTATTTTTTACTCTACTAAGCAAATTGTCTGATTAAGGACAGATAGATGATTTAGATATGATTCCCTCATCAGTAAGAAGTTTTTTTCTGTTAGAATAGAATTAATTACATTTTGGGAAAAGTGACATTATTATTTTGCTTTCTATGACCAATAATGGTCAGCTGTCTTCACGAAGAAAATATTTATAATATGTAGGTGTGAGTAGTCTTCAAGTTTTTTAATCCTGTTTTTATTTTCCTCTTTGAACATGATTTTTAACCTTTTCATCATCCTGTTTATATTCATCTTTGCATTCAAGCCACCAGCTATTAAATTACATTCTGGTTCAATTTTGAGGGTCTCATAAAAATTCTTCGTAGAATGTCTCTACTTCCTGGCACCTGCACTAGATTTTGGTACTTAAATTATCTTAAATGATTTTAAATGATATTTTTCAAATTAAAGTTTTATTTTTTCAATTATTATTTATTTTTTCTCCCTCCCAGTACCTTACCCATTCTTGGAAAAAAAAAAGTCAAACAACAAATAAACAAGCACGGAGCCAAGCCAAAAAAAAAAAAAAAAAAAACAATCAAACAAACAAAAAACAAAAACAAAAACAAAAACAAAAACAAAAACGAAAAACCTCTCATATTGGCTTTGTCCAAAAACATGTGTCTCATTCTACATATTAATTTGTCACCTCTTTGTCAGTAGTTGAATATCATTCTTCTTCATTATACCCCTGGAATTATAACTGATTGATCATATTTGTTAAGTCTTTTCAAATTGTTTGTTTTTACAATATTGATAAGATACCATAATTTGTTCTGATTCTGCTCACTTTCTTCTGTCTCAGTTCATACCAGTCCTCCCACGTTTTTTGAACCTATCTGTTTATTTAAATTAGCTTGCAGAACAATAGTACTCCATTACATTCATATACCATAGTTTGTTCAGACATCCCTTTAATTTATAGTTCTCTGTCACAATAAAAAGGACTTCTGTAAATATTTATACATACATACATACATATATATGTATATATATGTACATATACATACATATATATATACACATATATGTGTATATATATATATATATATATATGAATCCTAGATATCTATATCTATATAGAGTGTCTTTGTCTCTGATCTTTTTCAAAATACTTTAAATATTTTTTAATTATAAAATGTCCCATAAAATGATATTTCTTGTTTGGACTCATGATAAAATTTCTCCATCAACTGCTTTATAGATTTTCACAAGGAGAACCAATGAGTTATTCTTCCATTTAGTTACATTTTCACTTTATTTGTTGGCAAGAATTTCAATACTGATATAATTCAGAACTTTCAATAGCGTATCCATGCAGTGGTTTTTGGGCAAGGATTTTAGATTTGGGGAATTAAGTTAACTTTGTGTTTTTTCAATAATTTAAAAACAGTGGGATTCTTAACATTGCCTGCCTTTTTTCATCATCAGTGCAGAAGCAAAAGATTGCTGTGGACTAATGGTTATTCTATATTTTTCCTTGTTTTAGGGTTTCCATGGCCAAAGAATTTATTATCATTCAGTTCATCTTAGGGCAGTTAATCTATTTCTTGTAAATAAGAAACCATTCATTGGTTTCTTTATTCATTAAAAGAAGACTTTTAAATGATGAACAGACTAATTTCAGAAAAGCCTGGAAAGACTAATATGAACTGATTCTTAATGAAGTGAGCAGAACCAGGAGAACACTTCTTGGCAGCTCCGTTGGGATGGAAAATGCCATCCACATCCAGAGAAACAATTGTGGAGATAGAATGTGCATTGATACATCCTATTTTCACCTCCTCCTCTCCACCTTTTTTTTGTGGCTTTCCAATTTGTTCTGATTTTTCTTTCCTAATGTGACTAATGTGGAAAATATGTTAAAATGATTGTGCATGTGTAACCTATGTCAGGTTGCTTGTTGTCATGGGGAGGGAAGGTAAGGGGAGGGAGGAGAAAAATACAAGATACTACAGAAATGAATGTTGAAAACTATCTTTACGTGTAATTGGAAAAATAAAATAATATAAAGTAAAAAATTAAAATATTAACAAAGAAAGAATATTTTAATCTTTCTAGCATGGAAAATTCTGCTAGAGATTTCATTCTGCTGAGAAGATAGTGTCCCCTTTACACAACAGTATGTCAACAGAACTAGATTTCGTGGAGAACTCTCATGTATGTGCTTTGTTAAAATATATAATCATAATAAAGTTCTATTTATTTAAGTCATATGCTTTTCTTTTTGTGTTTTTGACTTTTCTTCTGATGCTATGTGCCTAGAAGATAGAGTGCCATCTTTGAAATCAGAAAGATTTGGATACCAGACCTGTTTCTAATAGATATTGGCTATGGGACCTTTGAGAAATCCTTTAAAATCTCAATTTCAGATAATTCTCTAAGACTGTAAATTGCAGAAAAGGGAGTGGCCTGCATAGAAAGAACGAGTCTCCTTAGTGGGGAGTTCAACTTAACCATTAAAATCACAAGTCCATCCACATCCCTTGCTTCCTTATTATAATTATTTTGTATTAAAGTCAGGATTTTTTTAAAAATAGAATTTTTTTCCAAATGCATATAAAGATAGTTTTCAACATTCATTTTTATAAAACTTTGTGTTCTAAATGTTTCTCTCATTCCTTACCTCCTCCCATCCTCCCCAAGATGGCAACAATCTGATGTAAGTTAAATATGTGCAGTCCTTTTAAATTTATTTCCATATTTGTGATGTTTTGCAAGAAAAAAATCAGACTAAAATAGGTGGTAAAAGCTGTGAGAAAGGAAAAAAAGGAAAAATAAAGGTGAAAATACTATGCTTTAATTCACAATTCACACTCGATCTTCATAGTTCTGTCTCTGGATGCAAATGGCATTTTCCATCCCAAATCTACTGAAATTGCCTTGAATCACTAAATTGTTAAGAAGAGCTAAGACCATCACATTTGATCAACACATAATCTGGTTACTGTGTATGATGTTCTGCTTCTACTCACTTCAATAAGCATCAATTCATGTAGGTCTTTTTAGGCTTTTCTGAAATTAGCCTGCTCATCATTTCTTATAGAACAATAATATTCCATTACATTCACATACCACAACTTATTCAGCCATTATCCAACTGATGGGCATCCACTCAATTCTCTGTTCCTTGCCACTACAAAAAGAGGTGCTACAAACATTTTTGCACATATGGGTCCTTTTCCCTTTTTATTATCTCTTTGGGATACAGCTCCAGTAGTGAGACTGCTGGATCAATGGATATGCATAGTTTTATAGCCCTTTGGGCATAGTTTCAAATTGTTCTCCAGAATGGTTGGATTATTAGAATGTTATTTTGAGAGCCTCCAATATTTTTGAAGCATATTCTTTTTAAAAAAAATCTTTTTTCATGAGACCATATTTATTTCTTCTCTATGGTTTAAAAAGTATCTGCTTTTAAAAATTCTTGAATATGTCTAATAATATGGTCTGAATTTTCCTTTTTCTTGTTATGAATTCTAAGATGGTGTGGTCATTTTCTATTGAGATTCTTGATATCTTTATAGAATCAACCAGTTCTTTGTTGGTTTTAATTGAATAGAGAATACTTATTTCTCTCACTATTTCTAGTGATGAAATTATTAGCAAGGCAAAATTTTATTTGATGTTTGACTTTTAGTGATTTAACACTTCCAAAACACTTAGGGTTTTTGTTATATTATCCCTCATACCTTGACACTATGTAAGTCAATTTATATTAGGAAAGCATCATATATCTGTACTAAGTAGGTTGTCTTTACTATATCAACAGAGCATAATTCTATTTTTTAATGTCAGTTTTACTTACCCTTTCCACTTTCAGGTTCATAGCTTTTCAAAGATGTATATACTTCTTTTCCATACAATGGCACTACCTTTTTTTCTTTTAGATGTTTCTTCTGATTTAGGTATATTCTTCTATTATGGCATTCTAGTCATAATTCCCTCTCACAAAATTTTGATAACATCTATGGGATTACATTTATCTTCTAGAATTAAAATTTCAAATTTATTTTGTCAATTCTACAAATTCCATATTTGCATAGAAATGACTGAGATCATTATATATTATTCCTGGCCTTCTTCATTTTTGTTCTCTGAGAGTGAATAGATGCTTTCTCTGTGATCTTTTTATTAAAATTGCTATCTTCTAAAGGATTTTGACAACATTTTGTTCCATGCCCTTCTTTCCACCCCTAGAAATTTTCTGTCCTTTACAAGAGCTCTACTCTGTCACAAACAAAAATATTTAGTTAGAATCAAATGCCATAGTAAAACTATTTGATGGCTTCTCCAATCATCCTGATCTACATCTGGCCACTGGACCTAGATGATTCTGAAGGGGAAAATGTGGCAGGTGACCTTACACAGCCCTCCCTCACTTACATACAATTCATTTGCATGTCATGACATCCCCTACCTGATGTCACAGTCCTCTTCAAGAAGGAAGGACAAACAACAACAACAACAACAACAATAACAATCTGACAACATATGGTACACACTTCACCTGTTACCTACAACTTCTCTTTTGAGACATAGTCATTTATTCTGTTGTGACACAATTTGTAACTTCTATGGGAAAAGATGGATTTCTTAGACTTCATTTTTTTAAACTTCCTCTGAAGAAAGATAGGAGCAGGAAGATAAATTTGTAGGGGTTGTTTAGTCATTAGTCCTGTCCAACTCTGTGAGTCTGGGATTGTTTTTGGCAAAGATGCTGGAATGGTTTGCCATTTCCTTTTCCAGCTCATTTTACTGATGAGGAAACTGAGATAAACAGTGTTAAGTGACTTGCCCAGGGTCACCCAGATAGTAAGTTTCTGAGATCAGATTTGAGTTCTGGAAGATGAATTTTCTTGACTCCAGGCATGATACTCTTTTTACTGTATCATCTAGCTGCCCCAGGATGAGGAATTAGAGGTGGACAATAAAATTCTTATCACTTTAAAGTAAAATCCATAAATAACTTCACTTTCTTTTGTGGTGGGTCTGCCTGCTTCATTTCTATTCTTGTTCCAATCTAGATTCAGCCATTAAAAGGATTTTTCCTTAAGTGCAGGTGTGACTATTGCACCCTCTTAACTCTCTTCCTTCCTTCCTTCCTTCCTTCCTTCCTTCCTTCCTTCCTTCCTTCCTTCCTTCCTTCCTTCCTTCCTTCCTTCCTTCCTTCCTTCCTTCCTTCCTTCCTTCCTTCCTTCCTTCCTTCCTTCCTTCCTTCCTTCCTTCCTTCCCTCCCTCCCTCCCTCCCTCCCTCCCTCTCTCCTTTCCTCCCTCCTTCCCTTCCTTTCCTTCTCTATGTCCACATGGACATTCATACCCTTACATATGGGTGCTTTCTCCAAAGGAATATAGATTTTGATCACTTAAATCTCAGAATATATCTTAGGTTTGGGGCTAGGGTTTTTTCCTCTTTCTTATTTATTTATTCTATCTTTCCTAGCCCTACTCTCAGAACTTAGGACAATTAACTTTTTTATTCCATGTAGTTTCATTTGTGAATTATTGAAGTAGAATTTTGGAAAACCAGACTTTGATAAAGCCCACTGGGATTCAAATGAATGCCTTAAACTTAAATCATTCTGGTTCTCACTGATTGGCCTATCTTCTGTCCCATCTGAAGCCTCATTTGGTCATGTTGGACTTTTATGGCTCAGTTAAGTATAAATAGTAATTGTTTCTGTTCTGGCCAGAATCCCATAAAGTCTTCCCTCCTAGATTGATTTTTTTTTCCTTTTAGGCCATCTTTTCCCTCATTTTTTAGCTACCCTTAAATCACTGAATCATTGAATGGGTGTTGCCTCAGACAAACTGAAACTTGGGAAACACCTTAATTTAGAGAGGTCATTAGAGAGGCATTTGGGGCCATCTCCAGTCGCCCTGACTTATGTCTTGGTACTAGACTCAAATGGCTCTGGATGATAGAATGAAGCTAATGATTTTGCCCATACATACATCCCACTCACTTGCAAGTCAAGAATCCTCCTGATGTCATTAGTCCTCTTTGAAAATGAAGTATAAATAACAACAATTGTCTACCGACCTTAACTTCCTTTAAGTTTCTAATTAAAATCGCCTTCACTGAAAAATCTTACCTATCTCCTATTGATTTTAGTGTCTTCTTTCTGTTAATTACATCCTATTTACTGGGTATGTAACTTGCTTTGTATATATTTAAGTTCCTTGAAAGCAAGGACCTTCTCTTGCTTTTTTTTTTGAATTTCCAGTTCTTTCACAATGCCTGGAACAGAATGGGTATTTAATAAATATTTATTGATTGATTGAAACAATATACTCTGTAGTATATAGTTTCACATATTTATTTAGACATTTCCTTTCTCTCTTGGTCTGACCCTTTTTTATTGGTCTAGTCAGTCTCATAACAAACACGTTTTTCTCTGTCTCTGTGTGAATTGTATTCCTTTGATGGAACCTCTATGCTTTTGTAATCTTCGGTTTAAAGAGCCAAATCCTATTCTTTACTGCCATCTTTCTAGCCAGCTGTTCACTTATAATATCCTTTTCTCTTTTTTCAAGTCAGGAAGTTCAACTTGAGGAGTTGCAAAAACTATTTCTGCTCCCAGTTTCTTCAATTTCCCCTCTGGAGACTCCAAAGTCAAAAAGATACAATACATGTATCTTCTATCAAGTATAAATAACAATTCGTCTGTGAATCAGTAGGATTTCTATAAATTTCTATAAATTGTTATTAATCATTAAATTAACAAGTATTGATTGGATGAGGTGTTATGGGATCCAAAAAAAAGTTGTGTATGAGCTTACAATCTAATTGATGAGATAATATGCTAATACTAAATTATCTGTTAGTTGGTTGATTTCCTATTATGTGGAATAATCTTTGTTTCACTTCCCTTACTTGTTGACTGCTTTCCATATAGCTTACTTCTTAGTACTTCCACCAGAAGAAAGATAGGAAGTAGCATGATAAAATGTAACAAATCATTTGAATATGTTGTTTAAAAATTCTTTGAAAAGAGTTAGAAGGAAAAGACTAGGAGTAATAATGACTAATAAATTTTGAAGATTAACTTTGAAATACAGTTTACCTTCTCCTTAACCTTTTAGGTAGGTAAGAAAGAAGCAAACTCATGAATTGTGTCTCTTTATATGCAGGTTAAGAGATTACATATCTTTTATTGGCCACAGAAGTTATTCTGAACAAAGCAGATTGCTTTCATCAGGATAAAAGTACTGAGAATAGAAATATAAAGTAAAAAAAAATCCTGACTTAATGGAATGATTTCTAATTTTACTCTAACACTCATAGGCTTGAACTTGCTCTGTTTTATTCACAACATATATCAAATACCAGTGTAAAGTTTTTACAGGAGACTAAATAAAAGGTAGGAGGGATCTCCTGCTTTGTTATATACTTATAAGGAACTAAAAGTGGCAGTGTCCTATGTGTAGTATAACTGGGTATGGCAAAATATTGAGTGTATTACCTGTAAGTGAGATGACAAAGCCCAGCAATGTGGAATGCAATTATTCTAAGAGAAGTTTGTGTTTGTTTTAAGAGCTTATCTCAGGCTTAAGAATATGATTATAAAATCATGCTCCTCTATCTATTGGCCAATGGGAGACCTTGTAGTAACTTAGGGGTATGATATTAATGTTTCCCTCCCTCGTGGAACTTCCATATGGAATCAATGTCCACTCTGTTTTTACCTTACTTTTCAGCCAAGCTAAAGTGAGAATGTGTCTCCTCTTCTTCTTAAGGGATCCTAACTTTTACTGAAATCTCTACTTATATCAGAATTAATTATACCATACAAGGATTTGGTTGCTGTTGTATTTGGTAACTGGACACAGGGCATGTATGACAATGCAAGTTGAGAGAAGGGAATTAACAATTAGCAGATAAAAAGCATAAATGAACACCGGACCTTGACTTCTGTATTGTCTTCCTCTAATGAAGAAGGGAGCATATTGGGGCCACTAGCAAGCTTCTCCCCTATTCCAAATGCCATTAACCTTCCTCCTTATCTAATCAGAATCTTGTAGGATAGAGGAAAGGGACTCCTCAGATATTATTTAATTCCATCAGTGGAACTCCTTCCATATAATTCCAAATAGTATAATTATTATTAATAATTATCATTATATGGAAGGAGTTCCACTGATGGATTTATTAATAATAAATAGCATTTATGTAAAACTTTAAGGTTCACAAAGCATTTTATAGAGGTTATTTTATTTGATTCTCATGATAATCCTGGGGGATATGTGCTATTATTATCACCATTTTATGGAAGAGAAAACTGAGACTCAGAGGGGTTAAATGATTTGCCCAGGATCATATAACTAGCAAGTGTATTAGGCAGGATTTGAGTTCAGGGCTTCCTTACTCCAAGGGGTTCTTAAACTTTTTCTAGTCATGCCTTTTTTTTGCCCAAGAAATTTTTACATGACCCTGGGTATATAAGTATATAAAATTGATATGCAAATCAAACTTTTATTATAAATTTGCAACCCTAACATTCAGTTCAGTTCCCCATATGACATCATGAACCACAGTTTAAGAAGTTGGGCAGTCTGTATTATTTAAGGTAGAAGATAAATTATTGAACTCTCTTCTAGTTTCTTCTTCCCAGAATCCTTTAAAGCCAGGTTCAAAGGGATAGCAACAATGATGAATTTTGGCATAGCTCTACTCTCTTCTTCCAGAATTTGACATTGCTAAACAATATTATATGGATAGAACTCAGGGAAATCAGGGTCACACTAGTCTCTCTTGCCTTTAGTGGCATATATTTAACAAATGTAATGCTTTTTTTCACCTCTATGACCAGTGCAACCTCTTGCCTTACATTTGTTGAAGACAGCATCATGGTAGAGTGAAGAGACCTTTGGATTAAGAGTTGGGAGACATGGATTTTAGTTCTAGCTCTTCCGCGGATTCAATGTATGGCTTTGGGCAAAACATGAGACCTCAGTTTCAATTTCTCTCTTTATAAAATGGGGATAATACAAAGTAGTTCTTTCTACTCATAGGGTTGCTATGACAAAGTTGCTTTGTAGCAAAGGTTATTATCCCAAATGTGTTTTATATGATGAATTTACAAGTTAAACTATAGTTGCAATCTCCCTGGATTTATGTCCTCAGTATAAACTTTGGGGTTATAATATAAATATAGTCCATGGTTGTCTAAGGGATACCCTGCTTTCTTTGGTAAATGGCCTTTTCATCTACATACATTTTAAAAATATTTGGAGCAAGTTCTTAAAATATAATTCAATTAGAAAAACCACACTTTTGATGACCTTTCAAGGTAAAATAAAACAGATAGCAGATGTGTAATAAATATAAAGCAATAACTATTTAGTCTCTTTAAAAGAGCAATGAAAAATCTCCTCCAAAATATGCTTCTCAGGGACACAACAAGGAATTGTGGATTTATCCTACAGCAGTATAACTATATGTTCAACAAAGAATCATATTATAAGAACATGGACATTGTCTTGTAATTCCTTAGAAATGTTGCAAAAATTCTTGGTTCTTATAATTCTATGTGAATTTTTCAGAAGTTGGAAACACTAGTCTCTTTCCCCCCCCCCTCTCTCTCTCTATCATTTAAGGAGTCACTTTCCATGTTTAGCAGAACGTGATGACAGGAATTCAGTTCCTTCATTAAGTCATTAAAGTTAAATTTGATCTTTCTCTGGAAAAAAAAAAACCCAGAAGGTTAGTGTATTAACTTCCTAACAGCTCTGATTAGCTAGCTAGCTTAAGATCTTTATGTTTTGAGTGTGTCCAATCTCTATTTTTCTACCATTAAAAGCATAAAAGACAGTTTAAAAATGAGCTCTAACTTGTAAGCCAAGGGCAAATGTTTAAGATTGTTTCAGAACATTTAAACATTTTTGCTTCCTCCAGCTTCAAGTGATTCTCTTTGGCATTGGCCTAAATCTAAATTTAAGCTGAATTTTATTTGAAAAAAAGAAAATTATCAGGAAAATGAAACTAAATAGCTTTATCACAAAATATCACAAAAGTGTGAACTAATGAATCATTGAAAAAATAATTGAGAGGTGGGGAAAAAAAAATCATTGGTTCACATATCATTAATGCCCACTGCTGCTTGTCACAGGTAAATTTCACAGTGAAAATTTGTCCACTCCCTTGAAATAACACCCTCATGTTAAATTATTTCTATACTTTAGTTTCCAGGAAATTGATACTGACAGTTTGTGTACAGAGAAATGACAGATCAGATCACTAAAACAAGCAAAACTTTTAAGGTCTTATTTGGCACGTGATTGTACATTCTAAATAAATGCCTACTTTTACTTTTTTCTTTAATATATTTCCAGAATTCTCTTGAGAGAAAAAAATATTCACAAGATTCATTCCATAGTTAGAAAAGTCCACAGGATTATAAAACTAAAAGCTTTAGGATATTAAATATTATTAGAATAACATTCACTGTATATTGAAGTAAGATGACATTAGATAATGAAGTCACAGTAATCATATATGTTTTACACTTGTTTTATTAGTTATTCACCATAACCCTGATAGGGTTGTAAAATGTGCATGCTATACATGCATACATAATTTGATTGATACTAAGATGTTATCATTTATTGACGTGTCAACAGAATTTTTTCCCCATCTGCTGCTTTTCCAAATTTGATCTGGAAACAGATTGCATTGAGCCCTGTGTTAAAAGTCTAACTGATTAAAATCTGTAATTTTATAATATTATCTCTGGAGCTAGCAAGGAATGGAAAACTGCCCACTAGCTCCTACTAATCGGAAACCAAAATCCAAAATAGAGTCTTTCGTTTTGCTTTGTTTACACTGGGCATGGAGTTGTGATCATTCCCCACTATAGCAATAGCTAATCTGCCATTTCAAAGTTTAGTGTTGAATTTCCTAAGTAGCCTATATCTCTTGCACAGTCTCTTTTTCTGTGGGTCTGAAACTAAATGGACTTTATAGCTTCTCGACTATTATATTCATTTGGCGGCTTGCCATATAAATGGATGTATTAATACTTAATGCTCCAGGGTGTTGTGAAGCTCAGTTAATTAATGTTTATAAAAGCTTTCTGATGTTGTCTGTTGTAAGACATTCTGTAAGTGAAAATTATATAAATAGCAAATATGTATAGTACTCTAAGAAATGCTGCATGAGAGAGATGAAAGCACTGACAATCTAGTGGCTACATCTAAATCAATGGCTTCATATTTCTTACATTTATTATAGTATTTCATGGTGAGTGCATAAAGATAAACCAAGAGCCATCTTCTCACTTCATAGTGGAAAGGGAATATTATGTTTCTTTAGGGAAATTCAGCTAAAATAATAATTATTTATTTCTAATGACCATGTTTGTGGTTTGAAATGAGCAAAGATTATCCAAAATAGGTGTGGATTATCCAATTCAAGAATATAATAGAAAAAATAAAACATCAACGAATAAAATTTAATTATTGATTCAGCAAAAAATGTGTCCATGGATGGAATGATAAAAATAAACATAAGGATATTTCTCTTTAGTATATCAGTGATGTGTGATTTCATCAGTATGATATAGATAATAATCTTATTATGCAGATTGCAACCCAACCATACCTGCTCTTTCTGTGAGATTTTTGTCCATGTCCTTTCATCTATCCTCTAAATGATATTCCTCCCAGGTGAGGAAGACTTTCTTTTAGGTCTTTTAACTGTAAGTGGGTAACAGTATGGTATACAGACCATCTATTTGTTATCCTCTCATTCTCACTCCTTGACCATTCGTCTCCTTTTCCAGTCATATGTTCCTATGGTGATATCTTTTACACTACTTTTTGTACATAATTTGTCACTGGCAATATGCTACAGTCTATTTACATTCACCATATGTCTCTTCATTGCACATTGTGTAACTTGCAAAATATATAAGCATGCTTTCTTGTGTTTTATGCCTCATTTGATTTTTAATAATCAGAATTTTTTAGTTATTATGTAACTTAGTATCTTAACAAGTTACCATTGCCTTTGTGATAGTTTTTTTGGTTTTCCTTTATGTTCATTGTGAACATGGTAATAAGTTGGGATGACCAAATATGACATGAAATTTTGTTACTATCAGTTATAAAAAGCTATTTTCAAATATTAAAAATAAATTTTCTAATTATGGACTAAATCCATCTGGAAAGCAATAAACCATTTTGTGGAAATTTTACCTATATAAAAAGTTTATTATTGCGTGTATGATTTGTGTATGTGAGAAGTTAATAATTATGTGTTATCTCCTCAAACTGGATAACATTTTTATTTCTTCTTGCTACCTCTCATATAATGAGGAAATAGACAATTTTCTATCATTAAAGAAATTCTAATTTTTTCAGAGCCCTAAGACTGCATCAGATACTTTCTTTTTAAAAATTCATTTTATATTTTATTTTCCCCGAGTTACAAGTAAAAATATTTTTAACATTCATGTTAAAAAACTTTCAGTATACATAGACACTCTCAGTACTAATATAATGTGATAATAGATAAAAGTTAGTTTGAAGCTGAGAACTCCTAGGTTCAAGTCCAGCCTATAATGCATATTAGCTGTGTGACTTTGGGCAAGTCATTTAATTTCTCAGTGATTTAGACAACTCTTAATTTACAGATTTATTTCTGCATTTTTCTTTTTTTTTCTTTTTCCTTTTTTGCAATTGTGTACATAAGTATCCAAAAAATTTAAATTAAATCTTCTTTGTTCAGACATAGTCACTAAAATATTAAAAGATTTATATACTCCCAATGAGTACTGGGAAGCCTGAGTAGGTTGCCTGGCATTAAAAAAAGCTCTAATAACTTGTTCATGAGGTTTTATATTTTCTACAATGTGATGATAATCAGGGATGTAACTACACTAACATTCCAATATGACACTACTGAAACCACTTTATTCTTATGTATAGAAGTAATTGAAAATATTTCAGATTAATAATGAGGATATTACAGTAATAGGCATAAAAATGATGGTTAGTAACCAACATGAGTAACCATGGCAGCAATCGTGACTTCAGTAATAGTATATAGATCATATAAAAGAGGAAGAAGATATATAATTTAATATGTCAGCATTCTGAGAAAAACTTAGACTCTAAGATATTTTCATTGCTAATAATAAAATAAAGTAACTTTTATTTTTTATATTTATCTAGCCATTTATAATTAAAATTATTTATATGCATTATCTCTTTTGATATTCACAACTCCCTAAGGTCATTGTGATTAGCTCCCTGTTGACCTCAGGATCAGCCAGAGTCAGGATCAACAAAAGTCCTTGGTCTTTAGGGGGAGAAGTAAAGAAGACAGACAAACCTCCATGAGGCTCGCCACCAACCTCCTCTCTCCTCGAAGTCCTCCTCCAAAGTAACTCTGGCTTGTCCTCCTAGTCCCTCTTACAATTCTCTATATACACCAAAAGGTTGAGCCAGCACAGAATAATGAGAAGGGCCATTTTCCAAGCATATGCTAATAGAGTATTGTCCAGTAGGTAATTAGCCTTAAGTGCTTGCTTGTCTGATTCCAGTGCACCTATTCAGAGTTTCAGCCCTTTACATCTCCCACTTTCTTTTCTTTTAGAACACAGATAATCACACCATCCCTGACTTCTCAGGGATGTGAGAACCCCAAAAAGGAGGTGATCATATTCCCCCTGACTTCTCAGGAAGAGAGAAGAAAAACACCAAAGGGAAGTAGGGAGTCAAGCCAGATATTGCTAGTGGGTTTCTGGGCTCAAGGGAATTACTTGAAAGAGGTATGCACAAACCCATCGGCATGGGGGTTATTTCACAAGGATGTAGCAATAAAGTATAGACTATTAGTGATGATTCTCCCCACAGCCGGTGCAGGCTCAATGTGGTGTAACAAACATGAATTGTACATGCAAGTAGTGATATAACAAACAATATAAATCAACATGGTGTTGTAAAAGATTTCCAGAAGTCCTAGAAGGAGGGTATGTAAAAATAATCACACAAACTCCTCCTTCAGCAGCCAAGAGATAATCCAAAACCAAGCTATTATGTATTGCTTCACGAGTCAAGGAATCCATTGAACCCTGGAAGTTTCTGAAGTCCTGCAAAGTCTTTTTATATGTTAGGGAATCCAATGATTTCTGCAGATTTTGAAGTCCTGCAACAGTCTTATCATTTTTCAGAAAATCCAATGATTCCTGAGGGCTTTCAAGTCCTATAACAGTCTTATCATGTCTCAGAGAATCCAATGATTCCTGAGGGCTTTCAAGTCCTACAACAGTCTTATCATTTCTCAGAGAATCCAATGATTCCTGAGGGTTTTGAAGTCCAACAGGTCATAGTGGCTATAAGATAACCCCTACAGAGTAGTAACTTGGTATTAATTCAAGGGGACATATCAGGTATTGCCCTATAAGGGATGATATGTTACTTGTAAGATTACTATTTTTCATCTTTAAAACTTGGATTTCTAATTACCTGAATATTATAATTTTAAGTGAAAACTTCTTTATTCTAAGATAATTGTGAGAACATTTGGAATTCTTCATAGGAATTTAGGAAATAGATTTGTGACTTTATTTTTGTGAGACTGTGAGTGACATTGTATTAAAGGATTGAGGAGGTCATCCCTAGGCTAGGGATACAGGGTGGAAACTAAGGTAAGACACAGTTTAGATCCTTAAACTGTCAAAAACTTGGATTATGAAAAAACATTTTCAGGATACCAAGGATGAGTCTCAGAGTCAACACCAAAACAGAACTGCTTCTAGATCTGTCTCTGAAAAGTCTTTTAATCAACAGATTCAGTTATTGCTATATAATACTCAACAATTCTTATGTAGTTCAAGACAGTGACTAAAGGGTTTACTTGGGTCTTACTTTTTGTTTACAACTCAGAGACCAAAAGAAAACGATGTGAGCCAGAATAGTTAAATCCACTGGCCCTAGAGTCGGCTCCTCTTCCTCCTTAAATATATTTTGTAAGGACATTCCCATTCATTGAGAGAACATCATCATAACAACATTATTGCTGGTCATGATACTGAAACTGCAGATCAAAACAGGATTTGAAGTCAGTTCAGTCAGTCAGGGATTTGGAAGTGTGTAAGAGAGATTGGCTTGTTTCATTGGCTGCAATGAGTCAAAAGCTAGTTAATCAATTAACAAACCTTTGTTGAGCATTTGTTATGTATCAGACACTGCTAAGCAATAAAAATATAAAGAAAAAGTAAGGAGTTTACATTCTAATGGGGGAGACATGTGCATATATAGATACATACAATGTCTTAACTTCAGGGGGAAAGACACTAACAAGTGGAGGAATTTGGAAAAGACCTCTTATAGAAAGTGGTACTTGAGATGAATCTTGAGGTAAGCCAGAGATTCTTGGAAGTGAAAATTGAGAAGGAAGACTATAAGTCAGTGTACACATGTGAAAATGGGAGATAGACTATCATGTATAAGAAACAGAAAGTTGACCAATATGGTTGAACTATAGAGTACATGGAGGGGAATTATTTGTAAGAAGAATAGAAAGATAAGAAAGGTCAGGTTACAAATAGGTTTAAATGACAGAAACATTTATATTTCATCTTAGAGATATTAGGAAGCTACTAGTTTATCATGTAGGAAGTTGATATGATCAAATCTATTACTTTGGCAGGTCTTTAGAGGATAAATTGAAATGCGAAGAGACTTAAGAGGCTAGCCATCAGGAAAGCAGATACAAACCACCAGAAACAGGCAGATCTTGAAACTATGATCAAACTTACAGCTTTTCTAGCTCCAGTTGAAATGCGGAAGTGAGGACTGCCGGGCTAGTGCATAATTTTCACTGTAAATTGAGGATATCTCAGATTTATCTTTTGTAGTAAAAAAAAAAAGTGTCATTGGTAGACAGGTATAGTGGATAGAGTGCTGGTCCTAAAATCAGGAAGATCTGAGTTTGAATCTGGTCTTATAGATGTATTAGTTATGTGACCCTATGTCAATTAAATCTCTGTTAAGTTTCAGTAACTGTAAAATAGCACTATCTTCCAGAGATGTGGTGACAATCAAATAAGATAAAATTTGCGAAGTGCATAAAGCACATAGTAAGACTTAATAAATGCTTTTTTCTATTCTTGAAGGCTCACATGCCTTACTCTCCATTTTTTCTTCTGCCATGTATGTTCAGAATCTATCTTCTTGGGTTTAGATCTACAGCTCTCAAATTTATACCACATGTCCATTCTTGTCTGCTGGATTTGCTACTGTGTGACTTGATGGCTTTGACCTTTGAACTGGGTTGCTGGTGTTCCCTGGAGCAAGACATAGTGTATTGACCTTTGGAAATCAGAATCAACATGTGCTACTGATTAGAAAGTTCCCCAGGAAGAATGAGTTACATAAAGGTAATCTTTGCTGGGAGCTGAAGAGGTTAGCTCTGTGTTAGGAGAGAGTGAATGATAAATGCAAAGGAGAGTTGGGTCAGTTATCAGTATCTAATGATACCTGAAATCAAAAGGATTGAGAAGAATAAGCAAAAAAAACTTACTAATAGAAGAATTTAGAGCTGAAGAAATCTCTAGGAGAAAAGGGACTAAAATATAGTGAATGCCAGGGAATTGATCATTTTTATAACCCAACTTAAAAACAACAACAACTTTCTTCTTTTCAATGTAGTGAGTTGCTTACCTTGTTCTTGACTACCTCTGACATGCCCAAGTTGTCATGGAAGGGGACTGCCATTTCTTTTGCTTATTCTCTGCATTATAGGAAAAGTTAATAAGAAAGCCTATAGGAAAGAATCATTTGGTCTTGCACCTCCCTTAGCTTTGTAGAGACAAAACTGAATTGTTGACCACTTAGACCATTACTAGACTTAATTAGGATTTGTTCCAACTATTAATATTTGGTACTCACTTTTTCCCAAATCCATGAGGGACATAGGACAAAACATATTCATTAAAACCATCCCTCTTAGGAAAAAAAACCAGATTAATATGTTCCCACCTACTTCAGACAAAGCTTTGCCTACTTCTCTACCCCAGATTCTGACTGGATAACTGGAGGATAAATAGTTGGCCGGATATGGCCCCTGATCTATATCTGACCACTGGCCCCAGAGAATTCTGGAGGGGAAAATGAGGCAGATGACTTTGCACATCCCTCGCTCACTTATATCTAATTCACTTGCATGTCATGGTCCTCTTCCAGAACAAAGGACAAACACCACCTAAGGAAGAGACTTGAGGCAGAAGTCCAATTATTGCTGAAGTTTGGGTGAGAGGCGATGAGACCTAAACTGTAATCGTGATTATATGAGTGGGGAAAAAAAGCATGGATGTGAGAAAACTCATGAAAGTCAAAATAAAATTTGGCAATTTATTAGATATGTGGAAATGAGAAGGAAGAAGGGTGGGATTTTGGGGAAAGATAAATTCAGTTTTGGACATATTGAATTTGAGCTCTCTTGGAAATCCATTTCAAAATGTCTAATAAGCTGTTACTGCTAAAGGATTAGTCCTCAAGAGAGAAATTATGGCTGGATATATAGATCTGGAAATCATTAGCACAAAGATAATTATTATACCCATGGGAGCTGTTCACCAAGAGAGATTGTAGAGAAAGAATAGAAGATGTGCTGGGACAGTTAGCCATGATATACATGATGATCCCACAAAGGAGACTTTGAACACAGAGGTAGATGGAGAACCAAGACAGAGAGAAAAGTAGCAAGAGAATACAGAGAGGAGAAAGTATTCAGGAAGAGGATGGTCAAGGTACCCATGTAACACATTTTCACACATAAACAAATACATATATGCATACACATATGTATACACACATACACTTATGTAATCAATAGATCAGGGTAGGTGAAACAGTGCCATATCTGGAGTCAGGAAAACCAGAGTTCAAATCATGCCTCAGATATTTACTAGCTGTGTGTCTCTGGGCAAGTCACTTAATCCTCTTTGCTTTAGTTCCTGAACTGGGGAAGAAAATGAAAACTGTTTATTCTAGTATCTCTGCCAGAAAAACCCCAAATAGAGTCATGGAGAGTCAGATATGACTAAAAAAGACTTAAACAGTAACAAAATTACTTGATATCTGGGTTAATTAAAGTAGGAGTCTCATGACTAGGAACTTCTTCAACCAATATAAATCATCACTTTCTTTGAAATTCGGGGCCTAAAAAGTTGCCTTGGTACCAGAAGTTTAAGTTGCTTGTCCAAGTGGTAAATGGTAGACAAAGAAATTGACCCTTAAATGTGCCTGCTTTTGAAGTTATTTCTCTAATAAATTGCAGCATATGGAGTATAATTTAATCTTAAAGACTATGAATCTGAAAATGGCACTGTTTGATCATTCAGCAAGTCCTCACATAGGAGATTGGAGTGAATGTATACTGAGGCCAAGACATATTAATTTTTGATAATTGAATAAATTTCTGATGTGCTTGTTTATTCATCATTTGCCTCTCTTTTTCTCTAAATAGAATTCTGGAATAAGAAAAAATTCTTATTTTACTTATTTATTTTAGAAAGAAAATTTCTTATTCCAGAGAAAAATGCAACATTGAGAGCTCTGACTAATTCAATTTAATTTCTATAATTTGTAAAAGTAATCTATTTGCATATTGAATATATAAACCAAGTATAAATTTTGATATTTCTATATGAACAGTTTATCAAAACATTTCATCAAAAACAAGTAATATACTTATAAAAAATTCAAAACTCATTTGAGTGTATCCAAATCACAGTTTAAATTAAAATATTGTACTTAGTAAAGTTTATTGTTTGGCTTTGAATAGGGAAAGCAGTATTCTGTAAATTACTTAATCTCTTCTAAATAATAGTGAAACTTGAACATTGGTGACTGATATAGAGCATGCTGGACTTTTTTGCTGTCTGGTTTTATGGCTTCATCCCTTTTTTTTTTTTTTTTAATGTCCAGCATAAGGTTTAGTGTTCTAGACTTTGAACAAACATGTCAATAGCTTTAAATCAACATCCCATGTTAAAATATATGACTGTATCAATACCATTTGGAGCTATCCATTTAATTGCATCCTATAAAAAGAAGCAGAAGGTATAACTTTACAAACATAACATCTGAGGTGGTAGGATCAGAGCTAAATAACACGGGCAGTTTAAATTCTCAAAGCCAAGTCATGCAGTGCTGTAATTTTAAAATACTGCTGACAAGTGACATCTGACCATTGGAGTACATTCCAAATAAATAGTTTCAGTTTTAAGGGACATGATATATCTTTCATATCATATACTTTATGGTTGTCACTTTGATAGCATTTTATTTTACTCTTTTGTCACATTGAGATAAAGACATAAAACAACTATATCAGTGCTTGGTACAGTGATCTGTATGTAGGGTCACAAATCTAGAGCTGAAACATATTTTACATAACATATACACATCTCTTTCAACTGATTCATCTAAAATTAAGAAAACTAAGTTTCAAGGAGATAGAATGACTTGTCCAGAATCACACTGATATTAAGTATGAGAGGTGATATTTAAATCCACATCTTCCTGACTAAGTTCAGTACTCCAGAGTATAGATACCCAATAAATTCTTATAGACAGGAATTGTAACTTGTCTTGGTTAGCTGTGGTAAGTTTCCCCAAAGTGCCTATACAATTAAAAGGGAAATGAAACTAATCACCAAAGAATAAATTAGATCTTGAAAGGGATCTGTTCATTAACATAATGCTCACTAAATACATGGTGGTGTTGTTTAGTTTTCCAGTTCGACAAACAAATTCAATTCAACAAACACTTATTACTGCATAATTCCTCCCCATACTTGTATAAGTGATTTCTCTGGTGTATAGTCTGAGTTTAACAGGAGTGCCCAGCATTAACAGTACAAAATATGATTAACATAGGTAATTCCTTTCAGTCAGTAGGAAATCAATAAATATCCATTGGATGAATGAATGGGTGAGTTTTGTGCCCTTGTGTTCCACAGTCTGAGTTTACAGGGTCTAGTGAATTCCATTCCACTCCAGATCATCCCACAAACGTTTATTGAGAGCCCATTATGTTCAGAGTATAGTAGCAGAGATACACAGTTTAGATAATATATAATCCTTGCCCTCTTGGTATTTACAATCCATTATGGTAATTATAATACTAAACAATTCAAGATAAATAGGTAGAGTTCAGATTGAAAGACTGAAAGGATGAGACTACTAATATATACAAGTTAAAGGCACACTATTGCCAGAAATATGGTTAGGAAGTAAAAAGATAATGACATTGTACTCTGGGTTTAGCTTTTGTGCTTGCTTCTATTCATTTATTTAGCAGAATCAAAATATTTTGGGTAACCTAGAAAACTGATGTACACATAACTCTGTGGAGGTTATTTGGTAGAGCCCCTTAAATGGGTTTGAGGGAAGAGAACTCATATTAGAATGTCAATTATGGAGTTTCAAGGATTTTATGATCCTAAGTTATACTGAAGACTGATTCTAGGGGAGAATAAGTTTGAAAATAGGTTTAATCCGGAAGGTACTACTTTGTAGTGATTCTTGGTTCCAAAAGATTTAGTGCTTATAGTGAGAAATATCCTGAAGAAGACTATTTTTCTGCTAGTCCTAGAATCTGAGGGCCAAATCCAACTTACCCAACTTTTGGTATTGTGCCCAATCTTTTATGAAATGAAGCAGGAATGGATAGAAGAGATATTATGGAAGTGTAATAGACAGAATTTGGTTCCCAAATTTTAGAAATAAAGGAGGAAAATAAATAAAAAACAATACAAAGGCTCCAAAA
Source organism: Sminthopsis crassicaudata (assembly GCF_048593235.1). Lineage (NCBI taxonomy): Eukaryota > Metazoa > Chordata > Mammalia > Dasyuromorphia > Dasyuridae > Sminthopsis > Sminthopsis crassicaudata. The sequence continues at coordinate 129,825,247 of NC_133621.1, forward strand.
CATGGTATTGTCATTTACACAAAGAGTATAAAATGAGAATTAAATGAGCTAACATATATAAAATATTTTGCAAACCTTAAAGCACTATGTAAATGAGAATTCATATTGTAAAGTATGAATTTTAGAATTATGAAGCAGTGGATAGATTGCTGCACCTGGAGTCAGGAAGATCTGAGTGCAAATCTGGTTTCAGATGCTAGCTGTATGACCCTGGGCAAGTCATTTCATCCTGTTTTCCTCAGTTTCCTATTCTTTCAAATGAATTGGAAAAGAAAATGACAAATTATTTCAACATCTTTGCCAAGAAAACCCCTAATGGGGTCATGAAAAGTCAGATTCTATTGAATAACAATAAAGAATTTTAGAAGTGACCTTACTCATCTAAGCCAAAGTCATATCTTTTCAGATAAGGAAACAGACTCAAAAAGAGCAAATGATTTATACAAGGCCCCACAGCTTCTAAGGGGCTAGAATCTGAATCTCTTTATTTCCCAGCTTAATGCTTCTTTGGTTATATTCTATTATTCATCCCTATGTTTTTTATATTGACTAGTTGTATCAAGTAAGAATTGTGCTATTTATTTTAATATCATCCTCTGAGTGAACAGTTAAGAATTACATAAATGAGACAATGTTTCACCAAAATCTATTCATCTTCCTGATATATTCTTTTCAAAACTAAGGATAGTCTTGATTTGATTACTTCTCACAAAGTCAAAGGTTAAAAGGTCTGTGTGTATGGAGATTGGGTGGGTGATATACAGAAGCAATACCATGGCAGAAAGATGGTAAGGGCAAAGTATGGTGGTAGCAATAGTGGCAGGAGCCATATGGGGCCAGCTAGATATGCTTGTTTATCTTGATATGTTTATTCTTATTGATTGGGACAGCATGGCCCTGGAATAAAAAATCCAAGGTCATGTGATTTAACCCTTTCAAGTCATGGCATCTGTGTGTATATTGGCAATAGCAGAGAAACATGACAGGAACATGTGGGGAAGAAGTGAAATACTCAGGAAGCCTGCGGTTGTTTAGATATAGTGATCTAGTGAGTTCATGCTCATCCACTAACCAATCAAGAGAAAAGAAATATTATTTTATTAAATGGGGTCAAACGGATACAGGAGATTTCTGTTTTAATTCAATTCAAACATTTGAATACACTAAGATCAAACTGTTTTGCTCCAAATATTATAAGGTCATATTATAAAAGCTCTTTATTGAGCAGAACCAAGAGAACATTGTACACAGTAACAAAGATTATATGATGATCAACTGTGATGGACTACGCTCTTCTCAACAATGCAGTGATTCAAGATAATTCTGATTAGACTCGGGGTGGAACATGCCAATTGCATCCAGAGAGAGCAAGCGAGCTATGGAGACTGAAAATGTGGATTGGGGCATGGTATTTTCATGTTTTTGTTTGTTTATTTGTTTCTTGTGTTTTCTCCCTCTTGGTCTGATCTTTCTTGCACGTGACAAATATGGAAATATTTAAAATCATTGTACATATATAACCTATATCAGATTGCTGGCTGTTTGGGGGAGAGGAAGGTAATGGACAGTGGACAATGGGAGAAAAATTTAAACACAAAGTCTTGCAAAAGTGAATGTTGAAAGCTATCTTTACATGTATTTGGAAAGCAAAAATTATTGAAAATAAAAAATAAAAGCTCTTCATTTTAGGCATTTAAAATAATGTACAACTATTGGATCTGATCATTCTGTATAGAGATTTGTGATTAGCATCTGGTCATTGACTGGGACTAGTAAGTAGTAGAGATCAGAGAAAAGCCAAAAGAGTCTAGTCCTATTCCTTCTCCATCATTCCTAGGACAAATGCGTACAGATGAAAGGGATGATAGATAATACAAATATTCATTCAATCAACAAATATTTACAAATGAATTATTCAAGTCAATCTCCAATGTGAGATGTCAAATAGATTTGACCTAGTAAAAGGTTGCTTAAGAAAAGATATAAAATTTCCAGGTCCTGAATTGCATGATCTAAATTACTGTAAAATTACAAACTGCTAATATTTTTTTTTAAAGAGGGGAGAACTAGGGAAGTGACTAAACATTGATTTTCAGTGAGAAATTCATTTTGCAGAAGGGGAAAGTATAAATCATCAAAAATGTCAGTCAAAGCCAAAACATATGACACCGATTTTACAACTGTAATGTTGTCAGCACAAGTAATGCTGACCTAGATTCTTCCCTTACTGTCCCTCTGCATGAGACTGACCTGCACACAAAGCTCTTTTCAAGGTTAGTGGAAACTTTGAACTTGGATCAGCTCCTTTCTATACTAGATGATAGGCAAGAATTGTTTCCCTCCACCTCCCTTCTCTAAATTTCAAACGTTTAGTAAAATTACAGTTTGGAAAAAAAAAAAAAAAAAAAACATTTGCAGGAATCAGGGCACACTCTTTCCTACCATTAGCTTCTTCTGAAATCTACTACAGCTTCAGAGTGACTTAATAAGTATGATGTCTTAGACAGCCCCAAGTATGAGAAGAAGCCTTTTAAAGTACTTGAGATATAATTTCCATGCTCCAGATCATATTTCAAAGGGGCTTCTTCCTGCTGTGTATTCTTAGGAGGGAAAGATTTCAAAGAGCAAAATTAGCAAAGGAAGGTCACTGTAACACTGCCATCTGGTGTATTCAAGGAGAAATTCTGATAAATACTTTGGTAAAAATATTCAAAATATATTTTCAAAATTGAAGAGGAGAAAAATCTGGCATTTTCCTCTATTTCTCTAGCGATGTCAAAATAAATAAAATAATTGGGAGTAGCTAGTTGAATAAGTATTAGATTTGGGGCCATTCTGTTTTTTTTTTTTCCTTGATAGATCTATGTGTCATGGAATATAAAAGACCTATGTATTTCCCCAGAAGTTAAGAGAAATAGTTGGGGTTTTAATCACTTAATATGATCAATGAGAATAAAGAATTGATTGTTTCTCAGAGCTCTTTACAAAAACCTGAAAGAACAAAGTTGCTACCATATTTATTTTTTGTACTTAAATTATTTAGATTTCATATGCAATTATAATTTACATTCATTTATTTTTATTTGCATTTTCCCTGGTTATATGTAAAGATAATTCCTAACATTAATTTGTAAAAAAAAACTTTGAGTTCAAAATTCTCTTCCTTTCTCCTGACAGTAAACAGTTTGGTATAAGTTACATATGTAATATATATGTATGCATATACATCATATATATATATTTCCATATTAATCATGAGTAATATTAACTTCTGGTTAAAGTCTTATTTATCTTTTACTTTAGGGGAAGGGAAACTAAGTCACCCATTATTTGTTGCCTGATCACACAAATTCAGGAGAAAATTTAAAATATTTTTTAAAAAATGATTGTTAGCAAATAGAATTAAGTAATGATTGTTTTCCATTGTTCCCAAATCTTTGTGACCTTTTTTGGGGGGCAGATACTGGAGTAGTTTGCCATTTCCTTCTCCAGTTGATTTTGCAGATGAGGAAACTGAGGCAAAAAGGGTAAAGTGACTTGGCCAGGGTCACTCACAACTATTAAGTGTCTGAGGTTGGATTTGAACTCAGGAAGATGAGTCTTCCCACTTCAGTCCCAGTACTCTATCTAGTGCACCACCTAGCTGACTAAGTGGAATAACCAATTTGCAATTTCATCATAATTATTTTAAGAAATGTAGTCAAGAAGCAATATTTTGTGAAATGCAAATTTTTTTAAAAGTCTAACTTTATAATCAAGAGCTAGAAATTTCTGCAGCTTGCAAATTATAGGAAAATCTATATATCAAATGCCTTAGATGTGCTACTCAAAATACTCAGTGGGAGTAAATATATAGAATGTTCATTTATTCAGCAAACACTTATCAAAGCCTCCTACTGCAAAGCATTGTGCTGGTTACTGCAAATATAATGAAAGATTCGTCTTAGGTCTGCTATTTAAGACACTTATAGTCTATTAATCAAAAGATCAATAAACATTTGTTAAGTAGACACTCTATGCTAGGCACTGGATTATTTTAGCCCCCAAATGAAACAGTTCCTGCCCTCAAGAAGCTTACATTCTAATGGGAAGATGCTATGTATGTAAATAAACAAAATGTCATGGCACAGTGGAAGACATACTGACTTTGGCTTCAAAGTCTCCAGGTTCAAATACTACCTCTGACATTTACTACTAATATGACTTTGGACAATCAATCTACCTCATTTACAAAATAAGGAAATGAAATGTGATGAACTCTGAGTTGCTTTCTACCTCTTATCCTGTACATATTTAGTTGAGTTGATAACTAAAAAAATAAATATAAGGTAATTTTATTTTTTTGTATTTAGCAGCAGAGAGGATAAGAAAAGGTCTTACTCTTTACTTCTTTGCAACCTGTCTTTTATCCCCATCACTCTACTGAAATAAATGCAACACATGATGTCTTTATCTTAAAATTCAATGATCATTTTTCTACCTCATCCTCTTTGATCTTTCTATGGGATTAGATGGTACTGATCTCTCCCCTCTTTCTTGTCATCCTTCCCTCTTTGGTTGCTATGATATTTTATTCTTGTGGTACTCCTCTTATCTCTCTGACCCATCCTTCTTTGTATCTTTTGCTGGGTTCTCTTCCTATTCCAGCCCTTTAAGTATGAATATATTTCCAATGAACCTTAGAAATCTTTTATCTCTGTACACACTCTTAAAGATCTCATTCATTACCATGATTTTAATTATTACTGCTATTCTGATGACATCCAAATCTTTATATCCAATTTATGTCTAAAATTACAATTTCATATTTCCTTCTAACTTTGGTGAGTTCCTTTTAAGGCCTCAATTTTGGGACAAGATAAAGCTAATCATGTTTTATTCCCCTCCTGCTTCTGTTTCTACCTCTCTTTTTTTTGCTAACATGCTCCTTAATGGATCTCTTTTCTTTCTCTGTCCCATCCACCTCTATAGTTCTCTTTTGTGTGTTGTATTACTTTATTAGAATATAAACTCTTTGAGGGCATGGACAGTCTTAATTTTTTCTTATATTTGTACCCTCAATGTTTAGCACAGCATATGATAAGCACTTAATAAATGCTTATTCCTTTGTCTCACTTTGCTGTCTCTCCAGAAACTCCCACTCTAATTGGGGGAAACCATGAAAAAGAGCCCAGTTTAAGAGAAGATGGAAGGATCTGAGAACTCTAAGGATAGATACAAGGCTTATGCATACATGTCAAATAGCAATGTCTAGGGATCTGGAGAACACAGCAATAAATTAATTGACAAATCCTTGCTTTATTGAGACAGTAAGATCTGTTCATCTACTACCATACTAGAAAGACTATAGTAGTTGGCTCATTCAAATGAAAGGAGCTACTATGTTGCTCTTCCATCTTCTCAAAAGATCTGAATACTTAGGATCAGAGTATGGGAGAAAAGAGAGGAAGGCAGAAAGTTGTCCCTGGTGGTAGTCTTCAATGCCCATATCTCATTGCTATCGGAATAATCAATATATTGATATAATTGTCACTCCTCTATTCTAATTTAATTTAATATACCTATATTAAGCACCTGCATATTCAGATAGTCCTTGATATTTCTTAAGTCCTTTGAGCATTCACAGACACTTTTTGTTTTAAACCAAAGAAACCCTGTGAATACTTTGGAGGGGGGGGAAACTCATGTTTCCAGTCATAAGTGATTCAGGGTTTGCTATGAGATGCCAAAAAAGTATTATAACTGATTTTGAAGACATCATGATGACTCAAGAATGTCTAGGCCAGAACTGAGTGTGCCCTTAAGTGCCTCATAATCTGTTTCATGCAGTTTTGGGGAGGCAGGAATATTTTGAACTCCAGGGTGGTAGGAAGGAAAATTTCCTCTTCTTTCACTTAGCTATGGTGTCTATGAGGAAATGGTTACTTATGACTCTGGGATTTTTTTTTCTGATCTTTGTAGAACAAATATTCCAAAATGAGCTATGTCTACAGAATGATCTTGTGAGTTCAGGAGATATAGAGATTTAATCAGAGGTCCCACTAGCAACTGGAAGAAGTAGCAGTAGTCATGGGAGCAGAAGTAGTCTATGATGATAGAAATGGGCTATAGATATTATTTGGAAAGGCAGTCAGCTGAGTATAGCAATAGTTTTAGGGAATGAGATTTCTTAATAGGAGAAAGAAGTATCACTTGTGGAATCACCTGAATTATAAACCCTCTGTGCTTAAGTTAACTAGGAGATATATACACTCACTAGAAACTACCTTCCTATGAAGGTAGAAAAGAACTTCCAAATCTGGTTTCCTTTTATCATATGCATTATTTCTACATATGATACCTATATAATTTACATATTTATACAAATTTGAATATACTTTCCATGGGGATTTTTTGTGAATAAGAGCAGAGTGCATACTCAACCATCCAAAGGAAACTATTTTGTATCTTATTGTCCCAGTCCTTTTTATAAAAACTAATTGATATTAAAAGGTTGACTGTTAATGAAGAATACACTGTGGGGCTTAGGAGAGACAGTGCTAAAAGCCATAGCCTCTCAAGTTTACCCTTAGAACACTTAAGGGATCATCCATTGTTATGTGACTCAACCTAGAAGTGCACAAGCTAGTTGTAGAGAAAACCTTCACATTCACAATTCACAAATCTTTCTACTTAGAATACTTTTTATAAGGAAGGAGACTTGAAACTAGAACTCTAAGAAGTTTGGAGGGAAAGAAAGAAATTTACTAAAGAACTCAGTATGGGAGTGTCATTCCTCCCTCAAAATTTTCTTTAGCACAAATAGTATCCTGTGACTCATGAGTGACTGAAAGGAAAGGGGCAAGCAGGAACTGGATAGAGCTTGTGATTCCAACTTGGCTGTAAGCCTTAATACACTGCACAGAATCTGCTTTCTTCAAAATTACTGCCCCCCCAAAAAACAATGCTGCTGACTAGCACTGATGGACACAAAGGAGTACAAAGAATAAGCTCTTAACTCCTTGACATCACACTTTGCAAAATTATGTATAGAAACTTTGCCTCTGGAACAACGGTATTATTCTTATCCTCTGAAGTCAGAATTCTACTGTGCATATTTTAAACAAATAGCATACCATAATACCATTTCGTTCTTATGGATGAGTTAATTGAAGAAAATCTTGCCTAAGTGATGTTAAAATCTAGTGATGGCTTTTCCAGGAAACAAGTAAACAAAAGGTACAAAATTGGGATATAAAAATAATAGCCAAATGTAACTGCTTCAGTTTTCACTTTCCGTTACATAATCTCATGTCTCTCTATTAAATATATCCTCTATGATTCTTATAATTTGTAAGAGCCTAGAAATATGCGATCAGTTCTGTTTTTCTTAGTTGGGAAGAATGAATGAATAAACAATTAATTGGTGATAATCCAGGGCTCAGACACTGAGACTTTTATTAACTGGGTCAAAGACTCTCAAATAATTCTGGACGAGAAAAGTGTCCCCTTCCCATTTGGCTATATTGGGGGGGGTGTTTTATTATAATCCAATCAATATTGAAGTTTGGGGCTTTCTTCTTGTTGGTTAGCAAATCTGTCCTTCTACCTCTGTAAATTCCTTTCCTTTCTAGATGAAAACTTTTTTCTCTGCTACCCCTTCCCACATCATTCTCATTCTCATCTACTTAAGCCCAAATCTCTTCTCTCTCTCTGGATCTATCCTCTCCTTCCATTGTGCTCTTTGCATCCAAATGACTCCATGTCACAATCTTTTTGTTTTCTTGTAATCAGGGAAACCTGACTTCTAGAAAACAGAATCTCTGCCCACTTTCTTTAAGACTCAGTACTTCTTTTTATTCTTTTTACCACTTTTCTCATTCTTTCCCACCCAAGCAGTAGTTTAGATGAGGAGTACATCACTTCTTGTTCCTCTTTGCCATTCTCAGATACTTTCCCTTTCAATGAAACTCAGCAACTCTTCCTTTGATATTCCCTCTATCCAAATATATAGCCCCATCAAGATCTTGACATTATGTACTATCTAACCTCTTAGTTATCTCCCCCCTTTTTAATTAGTGATATTCTTGTATTTATATTTTCAGTACTCAACATAGTATCTGCTATGCAGTAAGCACTTAATACATACTTTCCATTCACTAATGACCCATTTTCGAATTTTCCCTGGAAGCAAAGCCAAACTCACCAGTTTGTAGATTCCATTCTCTTTAAACAAACAAACAAACAAACAAACAAAAAACAATAGTATAAAATTTGTTTTTCACCAATTTTGTGGATTCCTTCTGATTTCTCTCAATTATCACTTACTATGTCTCAGGAAACACATCTGCTGGTTCTTTTAGGACCAAAGGATGTAGTTCATCTGAGAGCAGATGAGTTTAATTTATCAAGGGAAGATAGCTGCTCTCTTACTATCTCCTTGCTTATCTTGAGTATCAACTCTCTGTTAGTCATTTTTTATCTGTCATTTGCAGAGTAAAGGTCATTCTCCTTTGCAGAGAAAACAGAAGCAAAACTTAAACTTACCAGTTCTGCCCTTGCTGTTATCAGCTATTGTCATCCCAACTACCCTCAAGAAAAAATACTCTATTTCTTCCTTGAGCTTTTTGTTGTCTTTGGCTTCTCTGGTCAACCTCAGGTCATTTTGAGCTTTAATATTCCTATAATTATTTTGAGAGTTCTATTAAATTATATTTATGTTCTGTTTCTTTCTCTTGGTTGAATTCTATATTCTCTATATTTCTTTTTAAAACTTAAGTTATATGATGTGTTTCCTGTACATCCTCATCCATCTTTTCAGATAAATCCCATTTTCCCTCCTTGATGGAATTATTTCCTAATGAATCTTTTAAAATCTCATGTTGGTGTGTATGGTGTGTATGTGTGCGTGTGTGTGTGTGTGTGTGTGTGTGTGTAGCTAAGTAAATAGTTCAGTATTAAACTCAGTGTTGAGTTTAAGGTGTTTATGAGGCATTCAGTTTGAGATATCCAATGGCAGTTTCAGACGTGAGACTAGGTCAGAAGAGATATTAGAGCTGAACAAATAGATCTGAGAATCATCGGCATATAGATGAAAATTGAATCTATAACAGTTGATAAAAATTGCTAAATGAAAGAATAGGAGAAAAGATGAGGCCCCAGCTGAGAACTTTGGAGGATCCCTACTAGTTGAGTTTTTATGTTTCTTCATACAGGTCATATACTCAACTAGTAGGGATCCTCCAAAGTTCTCAGCTGGGGCCTCATCTTTTCTCCTATTCTTTCATTTAGCAATCTTTATGCCATTTAAATAAATTATTGACACTGTCTACTGACCTCTCCTGAATTCTCCTCCCAAGATTTTCATTACATTACTCTCTTCTGGATCATTTTCATCTATGTGACATCTATCCTTAACAATGATACTAATACTCTGTTCCGGGCCATATGCATATCTTTAAGTCTCTCCAATCTTCAAATCTGTTTTGCCCAAACTGCTTGCTAGATATCTCCAACGGAATGTTCCATAGGCATCTTAAACTCAACATGACTAAAAAAAAAGAGTTTATTATCCCCAAATCCATTACTCTCCCTAACTTCTCTAATTCTCTAAGTCAATGCATCCTTTCAGATACTCAGATTCTTAATCTTAGAGTCATCTTCATTTCACTTTCTCTAACTTCTCCCAATCAAAACAGTTGCCATAACTTTTTTCCCCCTTAATTCTATCTCACAAAATCTCTTACCTTTATCCCTTTCTCTCTTCCAAGTCAATTTTCTCTGGGGTGCTGGAAAGAATGCTGGATTTAGAAACACAGCTGGTTCTGTTAAACATTACCTTAACCAGAATAAGTCATTTAACCTAAGTCTCAGTCTTTTCATCAATAAAATGAGATAGTTTGTTAGGATGGTCTCTGTGGTCTTTTTAACTCTTGATGTTTGAACTTTTGATCTTTTAGTTTCTTTAAGGGTCAGTGAACAATTCTGATGGTAGCTGTGCAAAGAATTATTTTAGGAGGTGTGTGATTCCAGGGCAAATTATATCATGGAGGTGAGGAACATATTTTTCTACAGATTATTTAAATAATCTTTTAGCAGATTGGAAAGAAGGTGTCTGGTAGATTGTGGTATAGGATATGAAAGGAAGAAGGAGATGTTTGCTTTGCTTTGGCCATAGAAAGAAGTAGGTGGAGAGGCTTACCTGCTAAACCAAATTATATTCTAGTGTTTTAAATTAGTGAATCACTAGGCAGATCTGGATGCAGCTGGGTACCCCAAGGTTTAGTACCCAAAATGATAATTTCTATTTTTATTTACTCTAAGGATAGCTCTGTTTCATATGTTTTAAGTACTAACATAATTGTGTAGGAAAAAAAAATCTATGAAAACTTCTAAGTCTCTCCTTTTCCTGAGAGGAAATAGAAACAGTTCTCTGCCAGACTCAGAAGAGAATCTGGCCCAGACAGTTTCATAGGAAATTAGTAAATCAATCTATAATACTGATTCAAAGTCTTTAACATTCTGGTAATGGCTTTTAGCTAGAAATCTCAACAAAGGGCTCTGCAAATCTTCATTTGGTTAATCCTCACAATAGTCATGTGATGTGAATAGTACATCAGTCCTGCCCCAGTATTGCAATGAAAGTCAGACAGTCCAGTCAGACAGTGATTCATGCTGCTAAAGCAGGCATGGTTTAACGGCCCTTGAAATAATGAACAATTTATTTAACTGCTTTACTTATATATTAATCTAAGTATTTAACTTTTGGCAATTTCTTTTGCAACTGTGATTTATTTATAATATTGTTTTCATTCAAAAAAATTTTTTTATTCCTGTTAGTCATGATAATCAACAAGGGTGCTTTCTTTTTTATTCCTTTCCTAGTTGTTCATATTCTCTCTTACTGTAAATTTAAATTATAATTAGTTGTTTTCTTCCCTTTTTCCAATATCTTAATCACATTTTGACTCTTAAATACACATTCCTATATAAGGTGATGGGAATAAAACATTTATTTGTTCTCATATAATTACTATTTTATGGGTGGTTATGTTTGTTACAGGCAGGTTTCTAAGCCCTGGTGATGATCCCAGGGCCTCTAAAGGGAGCTTCAGAAACGGTGTGAATATTATATCTAGACAAGTTTACTACCTGAAAATTATTATCTTGAGGCCCATAGCACACATTTAAAGCAGAAGTTCTTAATCTTTTTGATGTCATGGATGTTTTGAGCACTCTGGTGAAACCTGACTCCTTCTCAGAATAATGTTTGTAAATGCATAAAATAAAATGCTTAGGATTACCAAAAAATCAATTATATTGAAATGTGGTTATTGAAATATTTTGTCGATTCTCTTTCTATACAAGAAAGCTCTCTCTATGAGCTTTATCCATAGATGCACAACTCTGGAGTATATTTCTATTGTATCGGTCGAGCTTTAGATTTCTTTCATATAAGGAAGGAACGTCCTTGGTCCCTGATTTTTCTTAGGAAATGTAGAGTAAAAGAAACATTGGTTTTAGAAGCAGAATATCTGAATTTAAGTCCCAACTTATGCATAAGCTATCAGTGTAGCTTTGAAAAATGCCATTTTTCTTCATTAGCCCTTAATTATAAAAATAATGATCAGACTAAGATCTTTAGGGTTTCTTAAAGAAGGAAGCATTATGACACAATGGAGAAAGCACTGAGAGTTAGGTTAAAGAATCTGAGTTCAAATTCTGTCTCTAATACTTGCTACCTGTGTGATCTTTTAATAAGTTACTTAACCTTATTGGGCCTCAATTTCCTTATAAGTAATATGAGGGGATTGAAGAAGAATTTTGTCTCTGCTAACTCTGTATCTAGGATCTTATCTCTCTAATTCAATTCAGGAATTCTTATCCTGGAATCTTTGAACTTAATTTTTGAAAATTTTGATAATGGTATCATTTCAATATGATAGATTTCCTTTGTAATATATATATATAAATTATTTATTAAAAATATTATTCAGATAAAGGGCTCCATGATACACGAAAATGTTAAGTATACTTGTTTTAGATAGTTTGGAGGAATGGGATTTTTAAAAATATTTATTGAATTTTGACCTCCTTATATTTCAAAGTACTTTACTAAATTAACTCAATAATTATGACTAAAATAACATATTAGGTTACTGGCACCAGTACTCTCAAAGAGCCTATATATATGCATATTTATATAAAATTTATATATATATACATATATATATATATATATATATACATACACACACACATACACACCTATATATGTTTTCAGTGCACAAAAATATTTTGACCTTCCCAGAATATTATAAATCATCCTCCCAACTTGAGAATTAAAGATAAATTCTATCTTAAACATTCATTCAAAAAAACAAATTTCCACATTAGCCATGTCATTTTTTTTTCTTCCTCATTCTACACACCAGAGTCCTTTGCTTATTGGTCAGGAGACAGTTAGCATTAGTCCTCTGATCTTATGATTGGTCATTATGCTGATAAGAGTTGTTAATTTTTTGAAAGTGATTTGTCTTTACCACATTGCTATCATTACTGTTCTTTTGGTGCTGTTCATTTTACTCAGCATAAGATTATACAAGTCTCTCCAAATTTCTGTAAAACTAATCCCTTAATCACTTCTTATATCATAATAGTGTTCAATCACATTAATATGCCATAACTTTTTCAACCATTTCCTAGTTTACAGCCACCTCTTTAGATTTCCATTCTTTGCCACCTCAAAAGTATTGTAAATATTTTTGTACATACTTTGAGTTTGTTTTGCTTATTACTAATCCCCCTCTTAATCTATTCTTCTAAATAATTCTCCTGTCTCTCCCTATTAATGAAATGTATTTTTATATGCAACTCTCTCTCTCTCTCTCTCTCTCTCTCTCTCTCTCTCTCTCAACAGTTCATGTGAGAATGAGGTTGAAATGTTAAGTGTCCCTCCTACTCCCTTCTCTTGTTTGTATTTACTTGTGCAATCTAATTCTGTGAGACATTTTTCTTTAATCTTTCTTTCTTTTTTTCTTTACCCCTTCCCTAATTTTACTTTCCCTCTCTCTTTCTATTCTTTTCCTTAGATCATTAAAGGATAACAGTGGTCCCCTCCTGCCCTCCTCTTGCCCAGATAAAAGAGCTGCAAAGGCAACTTCACATTTACAGTTTTATGGTTGTTTCTTTAAAACTGATTATTTATCAGGTGTTTTACAGTTGCCACCATTGTTAAAGCTTTTTATTTTCAAAATATATGCATGGATAATTTTTCAACATTGATCATTGCAAAATTGCAAATTTTTCCCTCCCTTCCCCCACCTCCTCCACTAGATGTCAAATAATCCAATATGTGTTAAACATTTTAATATATATATATATATATGTATATATACATATGTTAAATTCACTGTATGTATACATATTTATACAATTATTCTACTGCACAAGAAAAATTAGATAAAAATGATAAGAAAAACAAAATGCAAACAGACAGCAAAAAGAGTGAAAACACTATGTTGTGATCCACACTCAGTTCCCACAGCCTTCTGTGGGTACAGATGGCTCTCTTTATCACAAGACATTTGGAACTGGCCTGAATCATCTCATTGTTGAAAAGAGCCATGTTCATCAGAATTGATTATTATATAATCTTGTTGTTGCCATGTATAATGATCTCCTGGTTCTGCTCACTTCACCCAACATCAGTTCATGTAAGTCTTTTCAGGCCTCTCTGAAATCATCCTGCTGATTGTTTCATATAGAACAATAATACTTCATTACATTCATATATACCATAACTTATTCAGCCATTCTCCAACTGATGAGCATCCACTCAGATTCCAGTTTCTTGCCACTACAAAAAGGGCTGCCACAAACATTTTTGCACATGTGGGACCCTTTCCTTTATGATCTCTTTGGGATATGAGCCCATTTCTGGGTAATTTTTAAGATCATTAAATTATACCATTGAATGTGAGCCCTGGCCCAATTTCCAAGCTAACTCCTGCAATTACATTTATTATTTTTTCACTTAAGTTTTTATTTTTTAAAACATATATATAGACAGTTTCATCATTATTTTCTATTGTGATTGCCAGCCTCAGTTCTAATCAAGCTTTATTTTAAAAATAATTTACACCTTGTAAATTTTTTTTGAATTTTCCTTGTGAGACTATTGGAAGAAAAGATTTCATTTTTGTCTCTGTTAGCTTTTCTTTTTCTCTTTCAGCATTTTCTACTTCAACCACCACTAGATTTATGGCTGATCAAGTGATTCATTTCTAAAAAGAAATATTTTGAGATATAAAGAGTTGTATCTTCTAGAAAACAAGAATTTTGCACTCAATTTCTTAAATCTCTTGAAAAAGAAAACCTCTGATCAATTTCATTGCATATATGAATACATTTTCAGCTACCTGGAAAAACACAATTAGCTAGTATATTCCATTTTGCAATCTTGCTAATATACTCTGGTACATATTTTTGCCAAATTGGTCGTTATTTTTAGGGAATCTTTTTAGTGTAATTGGGATAGATATGACATTAACAATGGCAGTTCAATGTCAAAATAAGGGATCATTCTGAACTTACAAATCTATGTCCTAGGTTTACCCTCTGCCCTGTTTCAGAGTAAGGTAAACTGGTCTTCAATAGTGGGTGGAGCTATCAAGACGCCCTTGAGCTGTCATCATAGTAAATGGAAATAGCAGGTAGAATGGGAGAAATCATGAACAGTAGCAGTTGGGAGACAAAACACAGCTGGACCTGAGAGGGAGCAAATAGATTAATTACAATTGGACTGAACAGGCTTTTTATCTTGTAGATGGATCCAGGACTCATACCAAGCTGACAGATAAACTAAAAGGGTAATATAAAAAAAGTTAGCAATTGGAATTTATAGATTAGATAGGTAGAAGTTATGTTGGTCTGAAAGAAAGAAAGAAAGAAAGAAAGAAAGAAAGAAAGAAAGAAAGAAAGAAAGAAAGAAAGAAAGAAAGAAAGAAAGAAAGAAAGAAAGAAAGAAAGAAAGAAAGAAAGAAAGAAAGAAAGACAATATAACAAATAGGTTAGAGACAAGTGTTGTGCAAGAATGTTACAGCAAATTTGCTACAATAAGAACTTTTACTTATTTACTTATTTTACTTATTTAACTGAGGCTTTCTGGGCCAGTAAGATTTGTTGTTATTGTTCAATCATATCAGCTGTGTCTGATTCTTTATGATCCTATCTGGGGTTTTCTTGGCAAATATCCTTGACTTGGCCATCGGTCACACAGCTACTAAGTATATGAGACCACTTCTGCTCTTTATGATTCCATTTGGTGTTTTCTTGGTATAAAACAATTCACCCTTTCCTTTTCTAGATAATTTTATAGATCAGGAAACTGAGGCAAAGAGAGTTAAGTGCCTTGACCAGGGTCACACAGCTAGTATGTATCTGAGGCCAGATTTGAACTTAGGAAGATGAATCTCTCTGATTCTAGGGCCAGCATTCTATTCACTGTGCCACCTAAACAAATTATCGAAATGAAAAGTAGAAGCAAAGAGGGAATAACTGGTTCCCACTGCAACTCACAATCTATGATCTGCTGTTATATTGATTCAAATAAAATCTCAATATCCTAATTAATAGTTCACTTCTCTAACTAGGAGAGCACATTACCTTCCAACAATGACTTGGTTTCTTGTTCTCACAAATAGAAGTGTAATTTATGTAATAATTTGAACTAGGATTTTGGGTTGAACTAGGATTTGAACCTGAGTCCAATTTTGCACTCATTGTATGATACCATGCTGCCCTCTCTTATTAGACTCTTATCATTTCATGTACAATACTACATATATAAAACTGGTTTGATGAAACAATGTCAAGAATTATATATATATATATATATATAAATATATATATATAATGTATGTAGGTATATGTGTATCTGTATACATGTACATGTATTTATGTGCATACATTTATATGTGCACACACAAACATGTAAGTATACATATATACAATACACATGGATATATATATACATATATGCAAATACATATACACACGTGTGAAGGATGTCACCCCCAGGTATCCTAGATATGGTTATCAGCCATCTCCAGCAAACGAATAAGCAGGAAGGGGGATTTTCCACAAGCAGAAGTCTAGTAAGATCAGTCTTACCTCATTCTATGTTCAAAGATGCTGCTTTATTAGGCAAAGTCATAAAATTTTACATATATATGTATATATGTATGTATATAAAATTATAGCAAATGATGATAGGTATCATGGAAATTTAATTAGGTACACTCTTTGAGAAGAAATTACAGGCATCAATGTTATGATTTTTATTACATGAGAAAATAACCCCTAAAGAGATCTCTGTAATATCTTTGACATGGAGGCGTCCAACCTTTCTCATTATTCTTATGAATCCTAATCTGTCTTTACCAGATGATTTAGTTTATTGAAGTGGATAAAAACTGTTTTTCAGCAAGTCTATTAAAAACAATATAACAAAATTTCACTATAAAATCCCAAAATTGAGTTAATGGTGTTAGGTCAATAGGCCAATGGCAGCCCAGATCAGCTTTTATTTTATTTCCTTCCCTGCCAGCCTCCTCCTAGGCCTGTTAGTGGTTTTGTTCTGCTTAGCTCTCTCCTTTAAAATTAATTGTATCACTCCCAACATTATTTCCCATGATGTTTTCATAGAATCAGTTAATGTTATTAAGACTAGTTTTTTAAAAAAATGCAAACCTTGTTTTCAATATCATTCTGCCACTCATAACCTATTTAGTTCCCTTTTATCTGTCATTTCCTTCTATTAAAGTGTAAACTCTTTGAGTCAGGGACAGGCTAGCTTGCTTGTATTTGTATCCTTAGTACTTAGCAGAGTGACTGCCACATAGGAAATACTTAATAAATGTATTGTCACTTATTTCTTATTGATCCTGCAAAGTTCACACTGGAAATACCACTATTATTTATTTTTAGATTTTTTCAGTGCCTTTCTTTAAAAAAAAAAAAACCTTCAAAAGCCTTATACAGAGAACTTTTCAACAAATGTTAAACTAAGCTAGCTCTATCTTCCCCATGGGGCCCCTGTGAGCTATCATAAGAGAGCTAATATTGTCCTAACATGATGACCTATTTAGAAATGAGTGAAAGTACTTAGTGAAGAAGAGTCATCAGGGCAAGGATCAGATGGGGAAAGGAAAGAGGAATGAAAGCTCTGAAGGGGAAGATGAAGAGTTCACAAATTCAGCATGGGGTTGAATGGTAGTTGGCAAATTATCCTGACTCTTGGTGCCAGTCATTGCACCATGAAAAAATGCTTCAGACTATTTCTAAGCATGCCCTCAGTGAAACTCTCTTTTCCTTAGAGAGTTCCTGGAATTGCTGTAGGCAGAAGAAGCTGACCTCAAGGCTGACCCCACTTTGAGTAGCTGAACTAAGCTTTGCATTTCCATTCTCCTTCTCCTCTAGTCAAATTTAATATAATATATTCTATTTACATTCACAAAAGTAAGGGAGATTGGTGTGAGTAACAGAATGTATCAGTAAAGAAACACATTGAGTTGCCCTAAAGTTTCATTCTATAGTGAATTATCATGTATGATAATTTGGAAGTTAATAGAAGGTGGCATAGGATAATTGCAGGTATCTCCTTAATAAATATGCATTTAAACAATATAAACAAATAATTCTTATTTATTGCTCTGAAATGTAAAATCAATAAATACTTAAAAAAGATAAGAGCAGATTAGGGAGAGGGCCCAGATCTAAGGTTTCTCTGGGAACTTGTAGATGAGCAGTCTTTTTTTTTTTAAATAGTATTTTATTTTTCCAATTACATATAAAGATAGTTTTCAACATGCCTTTGTGTAAGATTTTGAGTTCCACATAAAGTTTTGTAAAGGGTGAATGCATATGTTTTGAAAAAAAACTTTAATTAAAAAAAAAAGATTTTGAGTTTCCAATTTTCTCTCTCCTACCGCAGCAAGCATTGTGACATAGTTTATACATATACAATCAGGTAAAGCATAGTTTCACATTAGTCATGTTGTGAAAGAAAAATCAGAACAAAAAAAAATCATGAAAAAACCACAAGAAAGAACAAGCAAATACCCCCCCCCAATGAAAATAATATACTTCAATCTGCATTAAATCTCCACAATTTTCTCTCTGGACACAGATAGCATTTTCCATTCCAAGTCTATTAGAATTGTCTCAGATCAATCTATTGCTAAGAAGAGCTAAATCTATCATAGTTGAGCGTCATATAATCTTGCTATTGTTGTATACAATGTTCCCTTGGTTTGAGTAATCTTTCTTTACCTATACTGATGAGACCTTTGCAACTCCTAGTCTTTTTGTAAAATTTAATTTATTTGATATTTTCCTCATATAATGTTTTGCATTTGTTTTTAAGATTTTTGAATTCTAAGTTCTCTCCCTTATCCCCACTCACAATTAAGAAACCATATATGAAGTTATGCAAAACATTTCCATGAAAATCAACTTGTGAAAGAAAACATAGATATCCCACCCTAAAAAAATAAAAACCCTCAAGAAAAATTAAGTTAAAAAGAAAGAGACAGAGAGAGAAAGAGAGAATGCTTCAATCTGTATTCAGATACAATCTGTTCCTTCTCTGGGTATGGGTAGGATGCTTCATTGTAAGTCCTTCAGAGTACTACTGGAAACTCCTAGTCTTAAAAAAAAAGAACTATGGGCAGCAAGATGGCATAGTTAATAGAACAGAATAATAGAATAGAATAGTTAATAGAATAGAATTATAACTAAGTTCAAATTCTCCCTTAGATTCTTGCTAGTGACATGATAGAAGTGTGAGTAATCTCTCAGTTGCAATTTCCTCTTTTCTACAAAGGGATAAAAAGAGTACCTATATTACATGTTTGTTGTGAAGATAAAATGAGATAATACACATAAAGCTTAAAGTGATATATAAATATTTGCCATTAGCATCATCATCATCATTAATTACTTAAAAGTTGCCTTGAGAGGTCAAAGTGATTTTTCCAGGGTCTTATAGTTACCACGCACCAATATGGGGGAACCTGAAGTTGGTTCTTTCTGGCTTCTAGGCCAGCTCTTTATTCACTGGCGTTATGTTTTCAGAATAAGAATAACGATGATAAAATAGCACCTTAACCCAGGGTCCTTTCCATCTGAACTCATAGGAAAAGATGAGGAAAAAATAAGCAATAACTCTGTAGGTTGTAAAGCACATTAATAAAAATTTCATCTTTGACTAGTGAAAGACTAGATGTAATATCTCACTGGCCTCTTGAATCTTTTTTCCACATTTTTTTTCATTGCCAAGTTAGTTCAATAGCCTTTGGTAGTTGGGCTTAGTTTGATTTTTCCACACTAACAGTTTATGAATTGTGCCTCCTGGCACTTACTGATGTCTCTCATTTAGCTCACCTTAGATGGCCTTTCAAGATACTTCCAAGAGAGTAAATAATTTAGTAATATTAGAATCTTCTTTAAAAATTCATATACTCTTACCTATTCCTATAAGGTTTACTAACTCCCAATTTGGCACAGTGAAGCTGCCCACTGACTTCAGGGCATGAGCATTGATTTCTAGGTTATAGGGAAATTCCCTCAGACACACCCAACTGATTTTCAACAGGGTATATAGAATGATGAGTTTTAGGTTTTCATTCATAACAATTTTGCATTATTCAGAGTTTATCATAGGAGCCTAATTAGGGAAGAGACTAACTCTTAGATGATAATGTCATCATTGGCAATGTCTTCTACAATGGAACTTAAAGATGAATTAAGGGTGTTCCCAGGAATTATAACAGAATGAGGCAAAATTTGGAGCTCTTTTCTGATTGGTGATAGGTTTGGCATTCTGATACTATCAGCATTAATTCAATCAACAGTTGAAGTCTTTTAATCAAGTTTATTTTCTACCTCTCAAAGAAAACAGTAATTAATCCTTAAGAGATTAGAAAACTTTTAGTCAGTTTTTTCCACTCTCTGAATCACTTCTCCATTGTCCACACTGTGTTTAGGGCAAAGAGAGTTGGACCAGGAATTTACAAATCTAGGTTTGAAACTTAGCTCCACAATTATTAGCAATATTACTCAGGCTAAGTACCAGTTTCCTCATCTATAAAATGGAGATGATAATAGATGTATTTCCAATTTTCTAGAGTTTGTGGAGCTTCTGCAGAAACATATTAACTCTTTTTGTCCACTGGAGTATCTGCAAAAGCACTGCATTGCTAGCCCCTATATTTCATGACCAGATTAGGTTCCCAAATATAGAGGAAGACTTTTACACATTAAAAACAATTATCCAAAAATTATCAATTAATTAAAAAAGAAACAATACAACATTAGGTAATTTGATTTCTATTTAGATGAAAGCTATTGGACTTTCCAAGTTGGGAGGCAGAAAGTGAATAGGTACAATTCCCTGAATTCAGAAAAAGAAGTGTTCCATTTCCCTCAACTGTTTGTAAACAATCAAAGGAACATGGAAACAATAACAATAATCATTATGGGGCTAATTTTCAGATAAGACTTATGTATGGGTTGTTTGAGATATACAATTGTGAGAAAATTTCCTTGCATCGATCTTGGGATCTGATTGAGTTCTGATCACCATAACCTAAATCCTTGGTTAGGTTTCTCTAAATAGCACATAGAAGTGGTCCAATTTCCCAGCCATGCAATTCTAGATTCAAAAAAATGGTATAAGGTTTTCTCTCAATGCAAATGAATAAAGTTTTTTCACAAGACAGAAGTTGGACTAAAAAGGTACTGAGCTAGCTCCAGAATTACGTGACAAGATGAAGTCTGTGTGGTTCATCCATTTCCTACATTAACTATTTGCTGTCCTAATCCCCTCAATTCTCTCACATATAACCTAGGAAGGAGGTGTCCCATCACATAGAAGACATGACATAAAAAGATGATGAAAAGCAGTAAGGTAATATAGTAGAAGGAGTATTAGGCATGGAGTCAAGAACTGAATTAAATTTTAACCTTAGACACTCATTAACTATGTGACTGTATGAAACTCCAAATCTCTGTTTGCCTTAATTTCCTCATCTATAAAATAGGGATAATATAGAATCTACCTTCCAGGATGATTGTGAAGATAAAATGAGCACATATATTTATAAAGCACTTTTCAAAACTCATTTCTTATGATATTTTCATATATAAGGAGAAAATTACAGGCAACAAAACAAAAATCTCTTTTTTTTCTAGAATGGAAGTCAGTGTAGCATAGTGGATAAAATCAAAGAGTTTGACTAAAGATAAAGTCAAGAGTTTTATTGTGAGTCAGAATATCTAAGTTCAAATTCTGCTTAGCCACTTGCTATCTGTTAAATCCCAACCATCTGTAAAATGGGTATAATAATGATGATGAAAATGGGTATAATAATGATGATGATGATGATCATGATGACACTCACAGGGTTGATGTGACAATCAAAGGAGACTTGACAGCACTATTAAAATGGTAGCTATTATTATCATTAGAAAAAAATTTTATCCTGATGAAGATAGTGTTAGAGAAAATGATAATAGCACAAACTATAGTGATTAGTGATTTTTTAAAAAAAGCATACAATATATTTGCCAAGAATTTTTAACATCTTTTAAGTGAACAATAATTTTCCAAGAATTTTTATTTTGTTTGGTTCCTTTTCTCAGCCATGGGTAATATTGTTTCAAAAGCAAGGAAACACAATTTCCCCTAATGATTTTGCCTTCCCTTTTGGCAAAGACATATTTTATTTGTCCTTATGTAACTCAAATGGAATTGTCATTAAAATAGCTGGCTTTCTGAAGAACAATTACCTGTTCACTCTTCTCAAAAAGATTTTGGTATGTACTAGGGTTGATAACATTAACTACTATAGAATTGAGTTTATTAGTTATTAGCCCCTGCAGAGTTCAGTAGGTGTATTATTGACTATGCTTAGAAAAATGCCAGATTTAGACCCTTAGATTCCTGCAGGGGTCAACCACCTATTTTCCATAACTCTTACCATTCTTCTCAATATATGTGCAAATGGAACTCTTCATAAAATCAGATAAGACACAGACACAAAAAAATTTCAATCATGTAAGAACGAGTACTTGTAAAATGTCATATTTGATCAGAGGTTAAGGGTTAGAACAGGAAGAAATTGTAAATGTCACTTAGTATAACCATTGACTGGAGAGATGAAGTGACTTGTTTAGTGACAGAGCTGGGATTCTTATAGAACTCATCTGATCCCAAATCTGTCAGTCTCTCTACTGTCCTATATTTGTTAAAAATGACATTGTTAAAATGTGCTTTTCAAATAGAATTTAGGATTGTGATTGAAAAATAAAAAGTTAAATGATAGACCTGCAATTATTAAAAATTATAGACCTGCATGCTAATTATAAAGAGTCTTCATAAACTAAATGGTATTTATCAGTCTGCATTTGTCATAGTCTCAGTTTCTCTGACTGATGCCAGTACCTTAGAAAGTTTGTCAGAAAAATTGAAAAATGTAGGTTGAGAGTATGGGGGAGGGGAACACATAAGTGAGATGGAAAGATAGAATCAAGCAAAGCAGAAATGTTAAGATGAAAAATTTATATGGAACCATTCATCAAGAATTGTACTGACCATTAAGGAGAATGACAAATTTGTGAATTGATATTTTTAGTTCATACCCTGAATTAAGATTTAGCAAATCAATGGATTAGTTAACGTGCTTAGCAATTAACAGAATATCTACATATATGTGTGTACACATACACATATATTATATACCTGGATAAGAGACCACTCATATATACATACACATATGTATATACACATGTATGCACATTAACGTGTATATGTATACATAATACATATGTTTGCTCATTTTCAGAAATTTTTGAGATTCAGTTTTATATTGTGATCAAATACTTTCAAAATCTAGTAACTATTTAAAATTTATTTCCAGTGTGTTAAGTGTGATGAGTTTGCCATAAATAGCAATGCTTAATTGCACCAACTGGAGCTGAGCCTATAGAGTGTATGCTTTCTATAGTTGTCTTTCTCTGGATAGCTTTGCCAGGGAACTTACCCCTATTACTCACCATCTTGTCCTTTCCTGAGTGATCCCTTTTCTAATTTCTCTGTCCAGGAAAATAAGGAATAATAACACACCATAAACTTTGCAAAATGCTTTATACACAATATATATTTAATCAAATGATCACATCTTTAGAGCCTCTCAGATTTCTAGTAGCTTCCTTAAATGATGAGGAAATGGAGAGTCAGAAAAATCAAATGACTATCACAGAGTCACAAAGCCAATATGCAGCAGAGGCAGGATTTAGGGCCTTCTTCATTCTAAGTAAGTCCAGAATACTTGCTACTTTATCACACTATCTCTGTAACTAACATTTATATATCATAATATTTTGATCCTCACAACCAGAATGTGGAATAGATACTATAATTATTCCCATTTTATAGATGAGGAAACTGGACTACAGAGGAGTAAAATGATTTGTCCAGAATGATATTGTTAAAGACTATTTGAGGTCACTTTCAAATCCTGATCTTTCTACTTCTAGTTCCAGCACAGTTCCACAGCTGTCTTTTAGGATTTGTCATTAGAATCAAAACAACTTTATTTCAACTACCCCTGGAATAAAATGAAGAAATTTAGGCTTTAACCTAACAAGCTACCTCTAGCCTTTAACCCTATTTGTTTCACAGATACTCTGAGTTTCTTTTCAATTCCGTCATTTCTTATAAACATAAAAGGATTAGTTATTAGAAAGCTATGTATTCACTGCCTCTCTCAAGCTCATACTTGTCACTGAATCACTGAACTAATAAACTGAGAATGATCTCTGCTAACCTGATGGAATGGTTGATAAACATAAGCTGGTATGTAAAGTCCCAGGTTGGGACAAGACTTGGGCCTGTGCTGAAACTGAACAAAGTCTGCTAATCAGAATGTGACCAAGCATTTCTAAGAAACCATTCAAGTATGAATTTTGTAAGAAATATAAAGAAATGCTCAAATGCTTCGCTTTTCAACCAGCTTATAAAAAGATTAATAGGCCTATAAAATATAGCTTGCTAAAAGTATTTTTACAATGGGCATTATTTTGGAGGTAATCAAGAATGGGAGATGCAGGTTTACTGGAGTGAAGACTAGAGACTGGGAAAAGTTTTCTTTGTTAAGGAGAGGAAAGGTTAGATCTCTGTAGCCAGTGCATTAATTACTGTTTATTTCAAAAGCAATTTATTTTATTGTGGAGTAAAATATTTGTTACCTAGACAACCAACTTCTTGAGAGGGGCTGTGCCAACAAAAGAAAGTCAAGAAAACACTGAAATCAATATTAATTGTACATTTTTGAACCAAATTAAAGAAAAATGATGAAAGTTGGTAGTTCACAGGCACCTGATAACATTCTATTCAAATCAATTAAGTTAAATGAATATTTATTAAATCTCTATGGGTTTCCTTATGAGGGGGGATGCTAGTCATTAAAAGCAGATTTCAGGAAAATGGATCTGCTATAAAGAAATCAAACTCTCTGGTTCTCAGAGAAGAGGAAATCTATTTCTTAGTTTCATTTTTCTCTCTGTGAGCTTTTTAACTTGACCTAGAAGGGCTGTGGATTGGTATGGACTGAACCAATTAATATAATTTTTGAGCTTCTACCTTATTGAAAAATCCTTACCTCTATCCTGAACTTGAGATATTTCCTGAGTTGTAGTCACTTAATGTTGTCACACAGGAAACAGAACACATATGTGACATTTTAGTTTCACATTAAATCAACAACACATAATAAAATATCTAAAACATCAAGTTATCAAGAATTCAAAAAGTTTATTCAAAGTGTTTAATTCTTTTTATCCTTTTGAAAATGAGGATAAATATGTATATGTAAATATATATATGTATATATATATATAAATACGCAATTTCTACATTTACAATACATGTCTCTATATACATATATGGTGTCATTAAATTGTTTTCAGTCATATCTGACTCTTCATGACCCCATCTGGAGTTATCTTGGCAGAGATATTAAAATGGTTTATCTTTTCCTTTTCCAGCTCGTTTAACAGATGAAGAACTGAGGCACATGACTTGTCCAGAGTCACACAGTTAATAAATATTTGAGACCAGATTTAAACTCAGGAAGATCAATCTTTCTGATTCTAGGTAAAGCAGTCTATCCACTATGTCGTCTAGTTTCCCATATATACACATATATTCCACATGTGCTTATATGTGTACACATGGGCCAATATACAACACACATGTCTACACACCCATGTAACTAGATATGTTGTGTATATATCTATATATAGTGAGATATGCACTATATGTATGTAAAATTGTATATATACACACATATATGTAGATTTATAACCTCACACACATTTCTCTCTTTCTCTCTGGAGATACATATAATTGTGTGTATATATATATATATATACATACATATATATATATATATATCTTTATATATATATATATATATATATATATATATATATATATAAAACTAGATATATGCATAGACATACATATATCTGTGTGTGTATATTTTTAGTGGAATACACTTGTTTAAACAAATTTGAAACACAGGCAAAATTAGGATGATGCATGTTTGTTATTCTTATTCATAGCTTACCTCAGCCAATCCACAGATAATACTTAGGCTGCTCTGAACCTTAGGTTTCTAAGGAAAACTCAACTCATTTTATTTTCTCATGGCCATATCTCCTATAAAAAGTAAAATAATTCGTGATGGAAAAAGAATTATTTTTAAAATTACTTAGTCTAATTCCTCCCTTTATTTTATAGTGAAGACACTGAATTTCAGAGAAATAAAATTATTTGCGCTGTTACACAGCTAATAAGTTGTAAAGCCAGGACCTAAACTCATATTTAGTGACAGATTCAGGTTCTTTATTAATAATAATACGAGTTAGCATTTATTTAGTGATTTAAGGTCTGTAAAGCACTTTACAGGTATCTTATTTTATCCTCACAGCAAGCCATTATTATTTCCATTTTATAGGTGAGGAAACTGAGGCAGAAAGGGATGAAGTGACTTACCTAAGGTCATGCCTAGGAAGTATCAGTTACCAGATTTGAATTCACATCTTCCTGGTTACAAATCCAATTCTCCTTATACTGGGCTTCTTAGCTGCCTCCTCTTTGCACTTCATCTTTCTTACATCTTCCTTTTCTTTTCTCTGACACCCATCAATAAAACTGAGAAATACAGTGGTAAAGAAGATATAAAGCTTTATGTTTAATTTTCCTAACAAGTAGGCATAATTTTGATTTATTTGAGATAAAGTGAATATATCAACATTTTCATCAGCTATGTCAACATTAACTTCATCTGGATTATGGCAGAGTATAAAATCTTAGATAATTTTAAAGTCATGGGGGAAAATGTTTTTTTTAAAATTAAGTTCTGATAAAATTAAAATACCTATAGTAAGTAATAATATAGTTAATTTTTTTTAGTAAAATAAAAATTTATTATTTATAACTTATTTTGCTCAAAAATATTTTATTTGGCATATTTAAAAGTGCAAAGAACCAGAAAATAACCTATAAAACTTCAATTTAAAAAACCCACCTTTTTTTCAAATGAGCATCCATCTTAATTTCTTTTTTTTCTTTCTTTTCTTTTCTTTCTCCCTTTTTCCCTCCCTTCCTTATTCCCTCCCTTCCTTCTTCCCTACATCCCTTTTTTTCTCTCTCCTTCCTTCGATTCCTCTCTCCTCCTTCCTTCCTCTCTCCCTTTCTTCCTCCCTTCCTTCCTCCCTTCCTTCCCTATATCTTTTTGCTCTTTTCCCCCTTCCCCTTCCTTCCTTTCCTTTATTTTCACCTCCCAACTCTCTATATACTCTCTTGATCACCTCATCAGCTCCCATGGATGCAGTTGATATCTCCATATAGATAACATCCAATACCTGTCTCTCCTTAGCTCCAATTCTTCCACTTAGCTATCCATCTCCATCCAGATGATCCATAAATATTTGAAACTCAACATATGCAGAAACTAATCCATTATTTTTCTTCCTAACCCACATCTCTTATTTTTCCTGTTTCTTTTCCCTCTGGTCATCTCCATTCACAACATTGCGGTCATACCCAATGTTCCCCTCCATATCTTGCCAATTCTACCACAACACTTCTCACCTCCTACATACAATTCTGCCAGATTAAGCTTTGAAATATTAGATAATTAGTAGAGGAAGGCATTATAGAGATCACTGTCTAACCTACTTTTTTAAGAGATGAGGAAAGTGAGGTTCAAATAGGTTTAAATGACTTACAAAAAAACCACAGAGATAATTAAAGTGAAGCCGAAGGAAGAACCCAGATCTCCTGACTTTTGCAACTATGAACTTTGACTTGAGCCCTCTGATCTCATCCTTCTACTCAAAACTTCAATGACTCCTCATCACCTACTGAATCAAGTCATGCTGAAAAGATCAGAGGATTAGCAACTTCCAACTCAAAGAAACCTTAGAATCACCCAGTGCAATTCAAAATCCTGTCATTCAAAATTCTTTGCAGTCCAGCTTCAACCTGTCTTTTCAGCTTGCTTCATAGATTCATTTTGAAACTGCAGTAATAAAGTGGTTTTTTTATTCAGTTTCCTAGATCCACCATGCTGAAAAAAAATCCACCATGTGCTTCAGCAAAACCTGATGATTTGCTATTCTCCCAACATACCTTTCCATTTCATACTTGCACCTTTGCCCAAACTGCTATCCCTGTCTCCTATTTCTACTTTTTGAAATTTTACTCCATCACAGACAAGCTCAAAGGCCACCTCTTCCCCAATGCTTTTCCTCATAAATGGAGCTATTATTGATTGCTCTATTCTCCAAAATCCTATGACATTTTGAATCTATCACTTTTATTGTACTTTATCAAATACTGGGGGGGGGAAGGAAGAGGGGGATTCTGGGAAGATGGTGGATTAGGTTAGAAAATTTCAAGCTCCTCCAATTTTCTCCAAATTTGCACCTCAGAGCCTACATAGACTGGTGAAAAACAAAGTAGACTTGGATCAAAACAGGGGTCCTCCTGGGACTCCCTGAGAAGACCTGAAGAAAACCCCCAGGACACAGATTAACTTGTGTGAAGCGCAAACATCTCTGAGCTACCTCTGCAGAAACAGCCAGTGGGGAGCCCTAGGGCTATCTGGAGCTAGAGCTTCTGCCTACACCACAAGAACTTTCTCTTCCCTCTTGAGAGGAGGTGGGAGTCTGAGTCCCAGAAGACTGAAGGAATCTCAGCTGATTAGGAATGCCAGGCCCAGCTGTGCTGCTGATTGTGGACCCTAGGCCAGAAGGAACCAGCATGCATTGTGAGTACAGAGGCTGGATGGGGGTGGGGGAGCTAGAGTTGGGATGAGGGGCAGAGATGCTGCTGGCTCGCTGGGGTGCAACTCTTGGCTTGAGGTTCCAGGCAGAGGGAGAACTGAGGTGAAGCTAGAGGCACTATCCCCCACCCCACAATTAGAGGTTCTTAGACTAATACTTACACTAATTATACTAATACTTATTAAAAAAATGAATTGACAAAGAAGAAAAAAGCCTAACCATAGAAACTTACTATAGGAATTTTGGTATTTATCTTCAGAGGAGGAAAGGGAAATAAAAAAACCAAAAAACCAAAACAAAAACCCAAAAACCTCTTCTACCTCAAAGAGTAATGTCAAATGGCTCCCTGCTCAGAAAGAATTTATAGAAGATCTCAAAAAATACTTTAAAAACCAAGTGAAAGAGATGAAGAAAAACTAGACAAACAAAAAACCAACCAAACAAAAAATAACATTCAAGAAAAACAAGATTAGGAAGAAATTTATATTATTGCCAAATTTCAAAACCCCCAGGTCAAAAAGAAAATTTTGCAAGAAACAAGAAAAAAATTCAAATATGCTGGAACTATAATTATAATTGTACAGGATTTATTAGTAGTCATAATAAAAGACCATAAATGCTGAAATAATATATACTGGCAATCAAAAGAACTAGGCTTGTGTCCAAAAATATCATATCCAGCAAAATTATCCATAATATTAAATAAAAAAAAGAACATTCAACAAACTTGCAGATGTACAGGACTTTGTCTCAACTAACCCAAAACTTAATAGAAAATGTAACACATAAGAGCTAATATCAAAGATTAATTTCAAGGAACAAATCATTCAGGTTTAACAAGATTAATGGGAGTGGGTTAAAGAGGGAAGAAAAGGGTAGGAGGAGGTTAAGTAAAGCAAGGCAAGTTGAGCAAAATTAAGGAAGAAGAATTAACATAAATGGGCAATAAGAGATACATACAAATACTACAACAAGAGTCAGGAGAAAAATTTATTAGAAGAAAAAAGCAGAGCTAGTAATCATTGATCTTAGACAAAGTAAGTCAAACCTAAAAATTCAAGCAAGAGAAAATATACATTGTATTTCAGCCATTTTAATATTGATTTGGAGGCATATTTACATGTGGGTAAATGGATATATATATATATATATATATATATATATATATATGTATATGTGTGTGTGTGTGTGTGTGTGTGTGTATATATATATATATATATATATATATATATGTGGGTATGTATCCATACAGGTGTATGTATGTATATAGTGTCTTACTGCCATAAGGGTATATGTGTATATGTGTAAATGGGTGTGATGAGGAAACCCAAAACTCTTAAAACCTCCTTAGACTCTGCCTCAGGGAAGGGACTCCACCCCAAGCACAGTTTCATCCTTATCTGGCTCAATCCCCAAACCCATTGAATTCTATTCAAATTCTAACCCTGGCTGAAACCAAAGCCTGAAGCCAACCTGGGACTTCACCCATAAGCCCCTTCAGATTGTCCAAAGCCCCCATTATAAAAAGATCCAAACTGGAGTGCACTCTTTGCAGAGGTTCTAAACATGGCATCCTTACACTGACCATGTCAAGGATTTCTGCCCACTGGAGCCAACCCTGGCTCTGGTGTCTTCCTCTCTTTACCTCACACCTTTAATCTTACTTCCAAACCCCACAATAAACCTCTTTTATCAATCTAGGTTTTTGGGTCTGTAAATTCCTTTACAGGGGACTCTTGGGCCACTACTAGACCTCATTTAACTCTGTATCCTTGCGCTGAATCCAAAGGGGTTGCAGGGGAGCTCTATTTGACTCCCTGTACTCCAAACCTGTCACTAGACCTCAATTAAACCTAATTTCATTTAGGTACCCTTATCTAGTTCTCATCAGGTATAAGATACACACACACACACACTCACACATACACACACATGTATATATATAAATGTATTTATATATATATATATATGTATCTATCTATCTATATCTGTACTTAATTGTAGCCTGCTTGGGAGAGGTTGGAGGGGGTAAAGGGGAAAAAAAGAATAAAATAAAAAGTGCACAGCAGAGTACAAAGGAATAACCTACAAGGAAGCAGAGAGAAGAAAAGCACTCATGAATATAACCTCTTCTATCATTATGCATACATTTTTGAAATGGAAAATTATCGTTATATATTTCGAATCCTCCCTGATGTTCTGCTGGGCACATTACAATATTTTATTTGTTTTCCTTTTCTGTCTTTCTTTTTTTCTTTTTTCTTTTCTTATTTTGTATTTAATTCAATGAGAAAAAAGGAAAGATTTTTTCTGTATGCAGAAAAAAAATAAAAAACTTTCTTGCATTATAATGATTAATGTATATCTTTTCTGTCCTAGAGTGTAAACCTCTGAGAGGAAAGGAATCATGTCTTCTTTTCTTTTTCTCTCTTTATAATGCATAGCTCAATGCCTCATAAATAGCAGGTGTCCACTAGCTTTTAAAAAGAATTCAATAGTTTCGATTTTAGTTAAAAATAACTTTTATTGATATGTTAATTTTCATGGCACAATCATTTCTAGATACACTGCTTTCTGTTAGTTCTGCTCAAACCTTCCCTTCTTCCTAACTTCCTTATTACTGCCAATTTAATCATTGCTTAGTCTGGCAATGACTCATCACTCTTTTTCACTTTCATTATTCAGTCAATTGACAAATCCTTTTGTTTCTATTGACATTACAACTTTTTATATATTCCATTCTTTCCTCTGACTCTGATACCATCCTGGTAGCCTTCAGTACCTCAAGTCTGGACTATATTGTAATAACTTGCTAGTTGGTATCCCTGTTTCAAATCTCTCCCAAAATTTCATCTCCTACTCAGAGTCTGACCATATCACTCACTTAATCCCTTATTCACTTCAATGGCTCCCTATAACTTCCAGGATCAAACGTGAAATATTCTGTTAGGTTCAAAGTCCTTTTTAACCTGGTCTCTCGCTTTCTTTACAATCTTATACATCACTCTCTCTGACATTACTCTATAGCTCTAGTAATAGTGGCTTCCTTTTTATTCATCTCACAGGCCAACAACAACCTTTTCCTGACTTCTCTTTTCGTGTCTTCTCTCTGAGATTATATTCAATTTATCCTGTATACATATCTTATTTGTACATAATTGCTAGAATATTGTGTTTCCCCATTAGCCTGAGAGCTCCTTCAGTGGAAAGACTGTTTCTTTTGCCTTTCTTTTTATCATAAGGGCTTAGCATCACTTAGCACATCATAGTTGCTTAATTAATGCTTGTTGATATATTAAAGATTTTGAGCTTAACTGTTATTTCTAGTTTACTTCAGTTTAATTTCTTGAAGAAACATTTGGATGCAGAAAACAGCACTACTTCACGATAACTCACAAGCTGCCACCCTCAAACAACCAAACTTCAAGTCTTTGTCAAGGTGAAATACCATATTTACTGTATATTCTCTGGTGCAGTAGGAACTGTGGACTAGCTACTACTCCTACCCTCTTCCACCATGATCTTCTACTCTAAGGCTGTAAGTTGTAATCTGTTCAATTTGTGGGAGGCTTTGCCAGCCCCTCAATGTGGGAATCAGGAAGTGATTCTATTAAATGGTAGTCCAAGATCATGAAGGCTGCCCCCTTTTTTGGCATTTAACAAATGTAATTTAACAAAGCCTTGGTCATTTAGCAAATATAAACCTATACTACCATTTTTATTAGGTTTATGTCTTTAAAAAAATCAGTCACTGACAAAGTTTTGAGCATTTTCTCTATGAACTCTGTGGTTTTAATTGATCAATTTTGCATTACATTATGCCTTTTTGGTTATGCATATATCCCATAATAAAAGAATAGACTATATTTAACATTCATCTAAATTTTAGTCTTTTAAAATTTACATGATTTTAGTTATATATAGATTATCCTGTTTCTTACTCTGTGTCAGTTCATCCAAGCCTTCCCATGGTTTTTTGAATTCCTTATAGTTGTCATCTGTTACAGAAGAATATTTCTCCATTACATTCATTTACCACAATTTGTTCAGCCACTTTTCAATCAATGAACAACCACTTTGTTTTCACTTTTGTTTCTACAGAAAGTGCTGCTATAAATATCTTGGTGTCTGTAAGGCCTTTCTATCTTTGACTCTCTAGGATTATATACCCAATAACCAGTAGCTATTTGTTGAATATTTGTGAATAAATGACCTTTTGGACAACATTTGATCTTATCCATTTAGTGCAAAAATGATTCAAACTGATGTATGGAAAAACAAGATCATTTGACTAATTTTTCGTTATTAGACTATTATATTTATCATGTACAAAGATTTAAAATCTGTATATAATATATGTGAGTGAATAATGTATTCTTAGAAAATATTATTAGCAACCCTTGAAAGAAGATGTGAGGTGGAATAAAATAAAATGCTTTGATCACAAAATTTTATATCTTAATTCTAAAGTGTTTCTCTTATTATCCATTAGCTTTTAAAACTAATATATCTTTCTTCACTATGATGTTTAAATGCAGATAATAATCTAAATCTAGGATAAAAGAATAATTATATAGACCCAGAATCTTAGGATAACCAATATTTTGAATTATTTTAATTACTGAATAAAACATAAATTGAAAAATGGTAACTGAAAATAAATACAATTATATTCATTCACAATAATTAAAATGTTCTTGTCATGCTAAACTGAGTAACTATAAAACAAATGGCCTTACTGTACCCATTATTAATAATTCACATAGTAAAAGATATCTCAAATATTGGTAATAAATTTTATAAAGGTAAAGTGAAGTACAGAACTAAGGTAA
This sequence comes from Sminthopsis crassicaudata, assembly GCF_048593235.1. Lineage (NCBI taxonomy): Eukaryota > Metazoa > Chordata > Mammalia > Dasyuromorphia > Dasyuridae > Sminthopsis > Sminthopsis crassicaudata. Next base: position 129,858,477 of record NC_133621.1, read on the forward strand.
TTACTAAGGTATTTTAGGTAAAGGAAAAGAAAGGCAAGATGGCATTGTGGTTATTGCACTAATGTTGGTGTCAGGAAGATCTATGTCTAAGAGATATCTTTGACAAATATAATCTCTGATACCATGGGCGAATTTTACTGTGCCCCCATGATATTCTCTAAGACTATAAATTATAAATAAATTACCTGTCCACATCATCAAGAGGGTGGAGTTTCCATACCGGGCATTCCATACACTGATGAAATCCCAGGTTCCCAGAATTTTGAGTTGGAGGGGACTTCAATGAAAAATTAGTCTAACTCATATATGAAAGGAATCATAGGCCCAAGCAAAATAAATACATAAAATTAAAATTAAGAAAATGTCTCTTCCCCCTACTTTCATGAATTGTTCATATTAAATGCTTATCTTAATTGAATTATCTGGATATTTGCTTTTTCTCTTCATTTTACCTAAATAGTTAAAGATCAAATATTTTATATCATATATAATATTATTTTGTAAAACTGTTTTAGGCAAAAATCTCAACTTTTTCATTGAACCAGTTTTGAACGTGACGAACTTAAAACTTACTATCACAGCAAATAGTTCAAAGAATCTTAAGATTTAGAACAGAAGGGACCATTAGAAATCATCAGATCCAACTACTTAGTTGTACATATGAGAAAACTGTGAACCATAGAGGATTAATGATTTATTTAAAGTTCATAAGTAGCAGAATTGAGATGTGAACCAGAACTCTCTGGCTTTCAATCTGGGGCTTAGTAGAACACAGAGAAATCTGAGTAATGGATTCCAAATAACCCACAAAACCTATATTAAACATAATACAATTTCTTCTTCTACTTGAAGTGTTTGAAAAATTGACCTCTTTGAGTTTTGCCTTCTTTCCTTGTTCCTGGTCAGGCTCAGTGATTTTTAAAAAATACAGAATGTCATAGAAAGTTTTTCAAAAGAAGCAAAGATCTTACATAATTTGTGTTTAGTCATTTTTCAGTCATGTCTGACTTTCTATAACCCCATTTGGGATTTTCTTGGCAAAGAAAAGAGTGGTTTGCCATTTCCTTTTCCAGATCATTTTACAGATGAGAAGACTGAGGCATATTTGTAATTGGGTTAATTAGGCCCTCAACCAGAAGGATTTGATGGTGCTTGAACATTTTCGGGGCATTTGGAGACTTGATTCATCTAGATAATTAGTGAAACACTTATACATTAAATATGTTCATCTGTTTATGTTATTATATTTTTAATTAATTATGTTATACTTTACAGGGAATTCTTCTGACTTCAATCTTCAAGTTGCTGCTAAAATCCTACCTACCACAAGAAGATTTTTTTCAGTATCCCTTAATGTTAATGACTTCCTTCCAAGATTATCTCTGATTTAATCTCTCTCTCTCTCTCTCTCTCTCTCTCTCTCTCTCTCTCTCTCTCTCTCTCTCTCTCTCTCTCTCTCTCTCTCTCTTTCTGTGTGTGTGTGTGTGTGTGTGTGTGTGTGTGTGATTTTAAGCAAATCCCTCTCTGAGCATCTCTGCAGAAATAAGAGAGCTGGGCTACATAATTTCAATGGTCCTTTCCAGCTTAATAACTATTGTCCTATGAAAGAACAGAATAAGCATCTATTAAATACCTACTATCTGCCAAGCACTGTGCTAAGTGCTTTAATCATCTCCTTTGATTTTCTGAAGTAGGTGGTATTATTATCTCTATTTTACAATTGAGGAAATTGAGGCAAACAGAAGTTAAATCATTTGCTCAGAATTGCACAGTTTAGGGAATCCTAGTGATAAATCTCTGATAAATCTCAGGAAGCATCAGGACAATTGGCCATCCTTCTGGTGCCTTTATTAACGAATATCCTTTATGGCAGGTTTATGTTAGCTCCATAAACCTGGCCAGTTCCTAAATCTTCCTAAATAAATAAATAATATTCTCTTTGATAGACCGCTTGTGATAGGGGATCACTGTATCTGAAGGGGAACTGCTCTGTCTCAAGGGTCATGTAACAATTGAGAATATTTAGCATAGTGCCTTCTTTGGTCTCAGCCTATAAAAATCACTTAGTGGAAAAGGACTCTGAGAACTCAGTTAGGAGGTTTTAATACTACTTGCCTAATACTGTTTCCCACTTGAGACTCTGGTTAGCTATGACCTGGGTTCTCCCAGATGTTAGAATTCAGATGTGGGAGATTCCTCTTGGTGGCGATGATGTATGTTGTATATTGTCTATTGTCTGTTTTTTATATAGTCTTACTGATCACTATGTTTATTAATTGTGCATTGCTATTATGCTACAAATTTCCTATTTTCTTATATCTTTTTAAACTCAAGGTTCTGAGCAGAAATAAACTTCTGTATTTCATCTTTTTTTTAAAAGTCTGTGCCTGTTGAATGTGAAATCCTTGAATTTACGGTAATCCTCTACATAGCTAGCAAGTATCTTGAGTCATTTTAAACTCAGAGCTTCCTGATCCCAGATTTGACTTCATTTGCTCTCCATGATAACCTGTCTGATAGGTACTGAAGATATCATGCCTGTTTTACAGATGAGAGAACTGGTCATCCTAGATAATCAGTCAAATCTTTATTAAGCAATATATATATATATATCAGAAAATGATGCTTGATGGTGCATCTTAAAGGAGGAGATAAAGAGATAATGAACTCCAGGCATGGTAGCTAGTACAAATGGAGGGAGACCAGAGATGAGCTGTTAAATAATCTTCATGAAGTCCATTTTATAGGTTTCCATGATTTCAGAACACTTAGAAGTAGATCTCATCACTTTCCAAAATTCAAGTTACTCTAGAGACCCATAGATTCATTGTTCTGGCAGATAGCCAACACTTCCTTGAGTTTTAATCAAGTGTAGAAGCTCCAGACTGAGGGAGAAAAGGGCTTCAAAATATGTCCTATTGGGACCATGAATAAAGTCAGGATCTTGAGGTTTTTGTCCTCATTTCTTTTAGAGCTATTTTCAGTCTTAGATTATATGATTTGTTTTTTGACTTAAGAATCAGTTACACATTTACAAGATGGTAGGCCAGAGTTAGAGGCTTACCTACCAGGAGGGAACAGAGTAAAGATAAGTGATTTTTTTTTTTTTGGAATTTTTTGGAATTGAGCTCAAATTCAATTAGAACTGTTTAACTTAGTTTAGTTCATTTTGCACAGCAGCTACTAGATATAGAGTTATCTTAAATATTTTTTGGATAATCACCATGAAAGGAGACCTGAGATCTAGTATAGAGGTATAAGCTTTGCATTTGGGACTTTCTAATAGAGTACTAATTTTCTTGCACTGCCTATTAGTGGCTAACTTGGACTCTGATGAGACTTAGTTGGTGATAATTGCAATTTAGCAGCAAATTTACAATAGAATCCAAGTTCTTTTTCAGCCATCTTTGAATTCACCTTAATGGTCTCATTGCCATTTGCATTTGAGCTTAGCAGTTAATGGTCTCTGTAATAAATTCAGTAAAAGGAGATTTTAAATCAGTGGGGCAGATCTGCATTTATAGCTTAAGTTTTTTCTCTTCAATAAATGTGCCTATAATGCCATTATTTAGATGCCAGTTCTTTTCACTGTCTTATTTTTGTACCTAATAATTACTGTACTTTATTTGTATACGCTTTTAATAGTTCACATGGAAAAAAACAAAACAAAACTTACCACCTCAAGTTTCACCTTCCCACCTTGTATTTCTCTGTAGTCCCTCCTCTAGCTCTGGACTATCCAAGAATCCATCCTAGACAGCTCTTTGGGGAAAAAATTACCAGAAGGGTGATCAATATTATTGTATTCCTTTTTCTCTCAGGCTGCTTGACTGAAATGAGAATCAACTCCTTTTTTTTCCTTCTGATTAAATGGAGTATCAGTAGGTATTATCAATCAACAAATCAATCAGTAAACATTGATCAAGTGCCTTCTACGTGCTAGGCACTGTACTAAGCACTGGGAATGCAAAAAAAGAGGCAAAACACAATTTTTGCCCTTTTAATGTTCCTCTTTTATGTTGCCTCTGGTAAACTGAAGTTCATTAATGTCATCATTTTTGTAATCTAAAGACCTTTGGACCTTGTCATTTGATTTGTCACTGCACTATTCGACCTTCTTGGTTTTTTCATTCATCCTGGAGCTAAACTTTCTCTCCCAATTAAAGCATCAGCTACTTGAATGCAGACACAGGCTCACTTTTTCTAGTTGTATCCTTAGTGCTTAGTACAGAGATTAGCCCATAGTAAAAGCTTAATAAATACTTTTCATTATTTTTAAAAATTAATTTATCATTGACATTTCCTCACCTTCCTATTCATTCATGATATTTAAAAGCATTTCTGAAGCTGTGTATATAATTTCATTTCATTTCATTAATTAGGAAACCAAAGCTATGAGAGGCTTTTATGCTGCCTTTTAAAAATTTAATATGATAGGGGGTTTTCTTGTGCTATCTATTTTCTTGTGCTATCTACCAGCAAAACTATAAGTACCTTGAGGGCAAATTCTACATATTATGTTCTTTTACATTTCCAGTGCCTAGCACAGTGCCTATAAATATAAGCATCTTTCCCCCTCTCATTTTGTCTTTACTAAGCATAGCTTCATGATCTCCCCTGTTAAAAATCAGAGTTGCTCTTAAAATATACTAACAGATTTGGAATCCTTAAAAACTGTTGATCTCTTCAGGTATGATTTGGTAAAATATCTTCATTTCTGATTTAGAAAATTTCATTTTTAGTTATTTTCAATGTATAAATGTTCATTATTTTCCTTGAATCTTTCAATCAAAAAAATTTCAGTGCTTGAAAATGAAGAAGAAAAGGGATAATGTATTCCCAATCTCTTTTTAGCTATTTTAATTTTGTTTTTCATTTCTGCACAGGACTCTCTCTAATGTCTTTCTCCTTATCTAATCTTTTATTTCTTACTATCACCTCTAGAAAATTGCTTGCTATATGGAAAAAGCGTGCTATTTTTTCATTTATCAGTGCACATACGTAATCTTTTCAAGAATATATCTTTTGTATACATATACATACATAAATAAGTCTAGCAGCACTATGGTGTAATGGATAGAGAGCTAGCCTGAGAACTAAGATGTAGACTTAAGTCCCTCTTCTGATCACATACTAGCAGCATGCATCTGGGCAGGTCAAACTTTTTAATACTCTAAGCAGCTAAAAATATGTTAATGGTGGAGATATGTCAATGAAATCAGTCTCCATACTCTATATCTACCTATTTACTTATCTATTTACTTATTTACCTATCTCTATTTCTCAGGCTCTTTTATATACATAGAGACACTAGAGAAAACTTCATGGAAGCAATGGCATGTAAACTGAACCTTTAAGGAAAATTAACAATTTTGAGTAGACAGAATTCATTCCAACCACAAGGGACAAAAAAGTTACCAACTATATACTTTGATGAAGAGAAAAAGAATTTGTCTGAGATTTTCACTGACTGATTTTGACACTGATCAAATTAGATTAGTACCTTAGTTTGTTTTAAATGTATAGGAAGTGTTTAGAGTACATTGGAAGAAAGAAGGTTTACAGATAATATCAATTATTATTTTTAGAATAAATGGAACTCTAAATTAGAAATTTTATTTTCATGTAAGTACTTACTGTTCTGTACTTATGTCACATGTCTTCTGAGAAGAAAAAAAACACATTAAATCATCATATAGTTACTGAATTCCTTCTTTTATTGTTATGTGCTAGGCATACTGAGGGATACAGAGAAGCGTAAGAAAAAGCCTTTGCACTCAGGGAGCTCACAATCTAATTGAATAGTTAGTACATGAAAAACAAAATTAAAAAAAGACATTGTAATATATACATATCATACAACAATATATGATTGATGGCATAATGATAAATATCCCCTATCCCAGCTCCACTCCATCAAAATAAAAGAGTATCCTAAGAGAATATACAGAAGAGAGAAATTCATTAATTACATCATTATATATATATATATATATATATATATATATATATATATATATATATATATATATATATATATATATATATATATATATGTTAGTAAGCTGTATGTACAGCATTTTGCTTGGTACTGGAGAGTGTATGGTGTGTGATATTTGCAAAGTTTAGAAAAGACCCATATCTTGGGTAAGGTCCTCTCCTCAAGGAATACAATACACAAATAATACTAGAGATGTACATAAATAAAGGTGTAGAATAAAAATAACAAGAACATGCCAGGCATGTTAGCTGGGGGGTAGTTGCATTTGGATATATTAGAAAGAGAAGGAAGAGAATTTTAGATGCAGGGAATGAGATAAGCAAAGATGAGAAAAAACAAAGATAATTTTTCATACATGTATCTCCAAATATGTTAGATACAGTCCAAAACTATTGACTGCTTTATTGTTCTCCTCTTTTTTCTCCCCTTCTTCATCTTTTTTCTTTCCTTATTTCACCTTTCATTTCTGTCATAATTATCTCCCCAATTTTCTTTTTTTCCCTTTTTTGCATTCTTCTGTATTGTCTCTATTACTACTAGTGACATCAATAGACATTGCTTCAATCTAATGGTGACCCTCAAAGTCAGCATTATTGCCAACCCTTCTCTGAATAGTGTACATGAAACTCATTTTATTAAAATGCAGTTCATATCTGCCAAGGATTTGCAAATTCGTAGTTGGGATGAACCACAAATATGGAGACATTCTGATTATTTCTGACTCCAACTTCAAAGCTCTATTCTCTTTGTAAAACAAAACTAGACACTACACAAAACATGTACTTTTTCAGTCCTTATTCAGTTTATAAATTAAGCCCTGACTGGCTTCAACTGTTGTAGTAGTAAAGGAAGATAAATTATTTCAAATGATAAGAAATAATGGCATTAAAATAGTTTATTTTTATATTTGGCCTTAACTGATCCCAAGAAATTTAGCAGAATAAAATTCCAATCAGGTGTACAAGGTATTATACTTTGATATTACATATATATATATATATATGTATATATAAGCATATATATAATATATGTATGTATGTGTATATATATATGTATATATATGAAATCAATCTACTTTAAATTGTATTTCCTTCCCATTATTTTGATGTCATTTCTGTAAACTACATTATTTGCATTGTGGGGGTCTATTTCCTAAAAGTTCAGAATATTAGCTAAGCCTAAGGGAGAACTGTTTATGCTTCAGAAGACAATCAATAGTATCAGTAAGTAAATGATAGTGTTTTCCAGCTGATCAGTGTTTTTCAGTGAAGAGTGTTTGTTATATTTTCCAGTGCAATGGAATTGGATCCTTGAAAGTCTGGAATTCCACATTAAAATGTTCCACTATCAAAAATAAAGGTTTTGACTGCATAGCATAAACAACAGGTGTTAACAATAACTCAAACAGATGTTGTGTGTTGCCCAAAGCTATAACTCTAGTGACCATTGCACTCAGATGACTTATGAAGCAAGATGTGCTTTCCAATTTTTTGATCATTACCCTACCAGACTGCTAGTCTTGAAGAAAGTGCTATTCTTTTTTCGTGGCCATATATCCTTTTCAAAAACTCTATGACTGTATGTTTAGCCTTCCTGGCATTTTCTCTTCAAAGTGTCTCTCATAGTCACACTTTTCTCTTAAAGAACATATGCATCTGCATTTTCCTCTCATTTTTTTCTCATCTCCTTATTTCTAGTTTCCAGGAGAGTTCCTTAACTAGTTCTATGGAATTCCTAATTGGTGCTAGCCTTGAGTATATTCTTTTAAAGTCCATAATAGGAAAAATTGCTCCAAATTTAATGGTCCTACTCCATCACTGAAGACACAAACAGAAGTAATGAGATACAGGGTTAAATGCTTTGGATTCGGAATGAATGAAAGAAAAACATTTATTAGTTGCTTATTATATACCAAGCACTGTGGTAGAGTTCGAGAAAACAAATAAAAATAAACAAAGACAATTCCTTCCTTCATGGAGTTTATATTCTAATGGAAATACAATAGAACCCACAAAGGGGAGTGGTGGGCAGGGAAGGGCTCCAGAATAAGGGTTGAAATGAAGTGTGATAGCTAGGGCTTCCCTGAAAGGATGATTCAGGAAAAGCACTCACTAGTCAAGATGGGGCCCCAGGGAGGAAGTTTCTCCAGGTGATAAAACAGTCATTGAGGAGGAGATGGCTGGCAAATGGAAGTCAGAATCCCTGAGATCAAATCTTAATTTGGCCATTTACTAGTTATGTGATCTTTGATGAATTGTTCAATCTTTGGGCTCAGTTTCCACATGTATAAAATGAAAGAATAGAATTAGATGGCTTCCAAGGACTCATTCAACTCTATGATGTTATGATCTCTGCTTTCTTTCTGACTACAGATACATGATATGCTGATGTAGTTAGAGAAACCTCAGGGAAATGTGAAGATTAGGTAAAATATACTCTAGTTCCATATCTGTGCTCGCTGGGTGAAAGGTGGAATTACTTAAGAAGTAGGATTGAACTCAATAAGCATTTGTTACACATCTCCTATCTGCTAAGCATTGTGTTAGGTTATGGGGACACAGATATATGTATATTGGCTTTTTCTCCCAGAGCCAGACAGGTAACATCTTTCAGGATTTCAGGATATCCTGGAGGGTTATGAGGTGTTTTTTTTTTTTTTTTTACTCCCATCAGCCCAACCTTTTACTGGCTGTATTCCTCCCTGTTAAGTCACAATTCCACTTAACTACTTAGCAAGGAGTAGCTTTTACAATGGAATATTTACTTCAAAAATATGGCAAGAACAAATGTATTCCCTCTCCAATATGTCTGGGGCATATGATATCACTTCCTTTTAGGGAGTAGGCTCAAGATTTATCTCAGTTACTATGTCGCATTGGTCCCCCAAGTGCTATTCCAGAGATAGCATGATTTCCGGATAAATTCTTGCATTGCGCTGCAGTCCCAAAGGTCACTCATGAAGACTACTTCTTGTACCTCAAGATATTGATGGCTGCCAAATTCTATATTCTAATTCCTGAATCTCTGTGGCTCATTCTCCCAAACTTTGAAACTTCCTTCATCTAGAATGGAAAAGAAAAAATCAAAAGGCTAAAGACCAAGGTTCATTTCTTAGAAGGTATAGATATGTCCTCAGAAGGAGAAAATCTTAAGGCTCTTACTCCTACCACACAATTTCTCCCATAGCACTCTACCTCGTTCCATATGCATTTGAAGCAAAGAGATCAAAGGTAAGTGAAGTCTTTTTGAAGAAACTGATAGTTCCAGTTATACAATCAATTAAAAAAAAAGTTTCCATCCCACCATTTAGCCAACTGGAGCAAGATATAAAATTTCCACACATGCTTCACAGATTTTTCCATTGCCCCAACCACCATGGTGATCTTGGAAGCTATCTGCTCAGTGTGAAGCAGATGCATGAGTTGAACAAGTTATTGGGATCTATGCATTTGAGAGATTGTTGTTTTCCACATAAACAAAATAATCCTGCCTTCAAGTTTACCTGGTTGCTAAGTCATATAAATCACTAGGATTGTCCACAAAGCAGCAGTCAGACTTAGTCGAGCCTCAGAAGCTTTGAATGACTTTGTTGCTTTACCTGATGATAGGAAGTGTCCCTGATATCTGTCACTTCTTCTCCCAGCTTCCCAGCTGGGGAGAAGCTGGAAAAGTTTTATGCTGGAGTTTTCTTTTTGCATTCTGTGGTTATGGTAATACTTAACATCTCTCGGATCCAAAGGGTCAATTTCTGGTAATGTTTGTAGATTTGTATTGAGAAAAAAGCATTCATGTAACAGCCCCACCTGGATTTTGATACTGTATTGTTCTGAGACTGTCCTCTGAAATGTTGAAACCTATTTACTTTTTGTTTATTTTAAAATTTGTATCCGTTCCTATCTCAGGAGAACCATAAGACAAAAATAACTCATAAGACTAGCTCTTTTTTATACAATTTTTTTTTCAAAGAGTCCTGGAAATACTTTCTCTACACTCAAACGATATCATAGATTATATGATGTGATGTAAGTATCCTGTTAAGCCTATAAGGCTAAAAGTTTGTCTTCCTGCCTTCTTGCCCCATATTCTAGGATTCTTTTGAACAGAGAACAGTCTTACTCCAGGGACCCAAGTCTCATCATGGCAGCAGGTCCAATACTGTTTGCACCCCAAGCTTATGACCATCTCAACTGGGCTCTGAACTGAGGAGAGGGCAAGTCTCAATTTCCCCAAAATAGGGACTCCAACATGGGTTTGAACAGGATCAAGAATTCAGGGGCCTGCCACCAACCAATTAGCCTTTAAGTTTTTGGGGAAATAAAAACTAGCTGCTTAAACTATGACAGAGTTGATTTTCTAATTGGATTCAATTCCCTTCAACTTAATAAACATGATAGATAGTGCTGGAGATACAATCAAATAATTATCTTTATGAACATGTACTGCAATGGATAAAACAAAGGGTCATTGTTCTTAAGGAGTTTACATTTCATTGACTCTTAGTTCTCAAATCTGGGGTAAGGACTATGTTTAGTCTTTCTTTTTTATTTTTTATACTTTGATTTCTGTTACCCAAATCAAAAGTCATGCTGAGCATGTGGAATTTGAACTTCACTGGCATGACCTGGGTGGTTCCTTCTTAGGTTATGGGTGATTTCATTATTTGGGGATCTTATCCAAGGATCTCTCATTAGCACAAGTGGAAAATACTGGAAAAAATAACAACTTGCAGAAATTGCAGTATGAGGCAGAGACTGCAGGAGGCTTTTGACTTTTACCACAGAGGCTCTCCCCTTTTTCTTCCCAATATGTGGAAATGAGAAAAGATTTGCAGTCTTTGCTATGAGTATTACTCCTTTTATGAATCACATATGGGCTCCAGCGCTGGTCAGTATTAGCCGCTAAAGGTCATGCATGAAATCACAAATATAATCCAGGAACCAGAAAAGACCTATAATTTTTTAACCCTAAAAAGAGGAAGGTATAAATTTTTGATGGAAGTTTTTTGATTTTTTTTTTGTTTAGCACCAAAATATTATAAATAGGAAAGTTCAAATCATAAATATTGTCTTTAAAAATCTGCCTAGCTAATTCAGTCTGTGAACCTTACTAGTATAGATTGCAAACTATATTTGGAAGTTCAGAAAATCAGGAGATAAGTAGTTAAGTACCTAGTTAATAACTATGTGGCTTTTGCTAAGTTACTTCTTTATCTTTTTTTCAGCCTTGGTTGGCTATTTGATAAAATGATGAGGTTGAGCAGGAGGACTTTAAGGTACTTTCTAGATGTATTTAATCTAAATTACAGCAATTTTTAAATGACTGGTGTTGATCATTGGAATTCTTATTTCCATTTTCTTGGGTAGGAGAATAGTAGAGTTTTTTTCAGTGTTAAGTACTTATTTTTATTAAAAGCAATATTAAAAATACTATTTTGATAAGACTAGAAATTAAATTTGTGATTTCAAGAAAAATGAAATAGTAACTTTCCTCTTATAGTAAGCACTCATGGTGCTCTTTTTTTCTCCTTGTGTTATACATAATAAATAAAAAAAAGTTTCTTCGTATTGCCTGACTAATAGGGCCATGATTAGGTAGCAATTCATATGATAAAGCACTTCTAAAGCCCTTGACCATTACTACATTATTGTAGAATAGTTTTCTAGACTGAGTAGTGGATACCTATGCTCCTGAGTGGATAAAATCTAGGCATATATTTTGTGAAGTGACTGTGAAATGAAGTGGGGAGTAACAAGAAAATGGAAGGGCCAAATTCAATAAGGGGATATTAGAATGGCCAACAAGGTGATCATAAATGGGGCCCAGTGAGTGGACTTTAAAGAATGTTATGGGGTCAAGAAAAGGAGGAGGAGATGCTGAAGAGATGCTTTTCCTACTCAGTACTCTTGCAAGGGTCCAGGCCTGCTGAGCTAAGGTACTGCTCAAGGATACCTTATGTAAATTCTAATCATAGGTGGGACCCAGGTTTATTTTCTGTACCTATAGCTTTGAAGGGGGCATACTTTTTCTCCTCTAGATGGTACTCCAGGGCTGCCAGTGTATAGAAGAAAGAAAATTAATAAGGAGAGAGTAAGGGGAGTCTGATGCTATTATTACAGAAATAACCAACTACTACTACATAGGAGTCAGTGTGGTGCACTTGAAATAACACTGAACACTAAAGATTTGGACTCAAATTCTAACACTGCTTTTATTAGCTGTATGATGGTGGATAAGTCATTTAACTACTGAGTATCAGTTTTTTTTAATTTAATAATAGCTTTTTATTTTCAAATACAGATAGTTTTCAACATTCACCTTGCAAAACTTTGTGTTCCAAACATTTCTCCCTTCTTTTTCCCTACTCTCCCACTCCCAATATAGGTTAAACATATGCAATTCTTCTAAAAACATTTCTACATTTATCATGCTGCACAAAAATGTCAAGAAGAGAAAAAAATACAGGAAAGAAAAAGAAACAAGCAAACAACAACAATAAGGTTAAAATACTTTGTTGTGATCCATATTCAGTCTCATAGTCCTCTCTCTATAATTCTCTCCATCACAGGTCTTGGAATAACCTCATTGTTGAAAAGAGCCATGTCCATAAGAATTGATCATAACAGAATCTTGTTGTTGTCACGTAAAATAGTATTGTGGTTCTATGTACTCACTCAGCATCAGTTCATGTAAGTCTCTCCAGGCCTCTCTGAAATCATCCTGCTGATTGTTTCTTAGAGAACAATACTATTCCTTAACATTCATATACCTTAACTTATTTAGCCATTCTCCAATCGATAGGCATCCACTTAGTTTCTAGTTTCTTGCCACTACAAAAAGGGCCATAAACATTTTTGCACATGTGGGTCCTTTCCACTTTTCTATGATCTCTCTGGGATACAGGTCCAGTAGAAACACTGTTGGTTAAAAAGTTATGAACAATTTGATAGTTTTTAGGCATAATTTCAAATTTAAGCCTCAGTTTCTTCACCTGAAAAATGAAAATAACAATATCTTCTTTACTTACTTCATGTGTTTTTAAAAGGATTTTTAGGTCTACCATGAGAAGGGATTTTAGGAGTCATTTAGTCTAATATTCATTTTATAGATGGGGAAAACGAACTCCCCCAGGGGTAGAATTGAGTGATAAGTAGTAAGAGTTATCCTATGTAGAGTTATAAGTGACTTTATTTTTTTCTCCTTACCAAAAGGCAACTTTATTTGAGAGAAAAGGTTATAAACAAAATGAAGAGGTAAAATAGATACTGGAGGGGTAAACATGAAATATATTTGGGAGAGCAAGAGGGTTACCGAGGAAAGGAATATGGAAGAAGCCATTAAAAATGTGCCCTGAGATATGAGTACACCATTGACTGGCAGGCTCCATAGAGGAATTTAGCAGACTAACCAAAGTTAGCTATAGTAAACAGAAAGATGCCATTAAAGGGAAGACACTGTGAGGAAAAAGAAAGCACCCTATATGGGCCTTAGTTCTGGAAGTGATTTTAGAGATGATGTAGCCCAGCATTTTTCAAACATTTTATACTCCTTTATACTCTTAAAAATTATGCTCTTCCCCCAAAGAGCTTTTGTTCATGTAGGTCATACTTAACAATTTATTGTACTGAAAATTAAAACATCTTATTTTTATGAAAATAGTTTTGATCCCACTGGCCCCCTGAAGTATCTAAAAAACCTTCCATCACATTTAAGAATCATTGATCTAGTTAAATCCCCTTCATTTTATAGATGAAGGAACTGAACCGTCCATAGATCAACTGGCCCAGATTTTTTTTTTAATAGTTCAATTGTTTCAGTTGTGTCTAACTTTGTGACCCATTGAGGATTTTCTTAGTGAAAATACTGGAGTAGTGTGGCATTTCCTTCTTCAGCTCATTTTACAGATATGAGGAAACTGAGGGGAATAAAGTTAAATGACTTGCCCAGGATCACATAGCTAATAAGTGTCTGAGGCTATTAAGGAATACATCTTCAATATGAATCAAGTCTGTGATTCACTATACCCTGCTGTTATAGAGTATAAGTAAAACAAATTATGTTATAGAATATGAGAGAAATAAATTCAGGTAGTAGGACTACTCTCCCTTCCTCCATAGAGCTCATATACTCTTATTTACGCTTACAAATTTTTCTAAAGGAGAAATATTATGATACTTCCTCCTGGTCTGCTTGTTTTCTTCTTCATTTTAACTCTTGCTCTCTGAATTCTTCTTCCTTCTCTCTTATCCTTCTCATGTTATCCAGAATTATGCTGGCCAATTAATTTTCCTATTCTAAGACTCATTCTGTCTGTCCCTCAAATCTGTTCACTGACTTCCCTTCTTACTTACACAAAGTCCCCACCTTTGAGGGAAGGGCAGAACTATGGAACTGGCTGGCTAGCCCATTGTTCTTATCTCTACCTACACATTTTCCTGTTCTCTTCCTCCTGCCAAACTTCTGTCTTCCTTTGGCCCTTCAATCCCTCCACTTGTTTCTGATTCAGAACCTCATGAGCTGGGTGCTCTCCATGTAAAAGTCAGCTGGCTAATGGTGAGCAAGTACTCTACCTCTAAAGATCACCCTTCTCTTCTCATCCATTAGGATTTATCCTAATGCAGAGATCTTTAACCTTTTTAGTGTCATGTTCCCCTTTGGCTGTCTGGTAAAAACTATAGATGTCTTCTCAGAAAATTAAAAAAAAACTTTCTAATTTATTGCAAATGATTAACCTATATCAGATTACTTGCTGTTTAGGGGAGTGAGAAGGGGAGAAAGGGAGAAAGATATGGAACAGAACGTTTGGCAAGGATGAATGTTGAAAATTATCTTTGTGTGTATTTTGAAAAATAAAAAGCTATGTTTTTAGAATTTGTAATTCAAAGAAATGTTAAACTTCAGGTAGAGGTGAGTACAGATAATGATGTAATTTTTCCCCATCCAAGTGTCAAGTCAATAAGCATTTTTGAGTGTTAAATGGCTTCAGGCAAAAAGAATTCAGATATAGTATACTATCTTCCACTTATGAGACTTCAGGCAAGTCATTTAATCTGCTTGCTAAAGTTTTCTCTGCTTAAAAATGGGTATAATAATAGCACCCATCTTGCAAGGTTGTTTTGAGGATCAAATGAGATAATATGTGTAAACTGCTTAACACAGTGCCTGCCAGAGTAGGTACTATATGAATGTTTATTTGGTATCTCCTTCTTTTTGCTTTGATTTGAAATCTTTTTTGTCTTTTTTTTTGTTTGTTTGTGGACATTGGGTTTGAGGCTTGTTCTGGGTCACACAGCTAGTTAGTGTTAAGCATCTGAGATAGAATTTGAATTCAGGTCCTCCTGTCTCCAGCACTTGTGCTCTATCCATTGCACCATGTAGCTACTCTGAGGAACTTGAAATCTAATAGAGGAGATAATATGCCAGGTGCTATGTATAGACAAGTTATGTACAGGGCAAGTGGAAGGCAGTCTCAGATAGGGTGTCAGGAAAGGGTAGTGACAGAAGGTGAGATTTTTTTTTCTTGAAGGAAACTAGAGAAGAGATAAGTGAGGGAGACCATTTCAGATATAGAGGAGAGCCAGTGAAAATTCAATCACAAGAAGGAGGTCCTTATTCAAGAAAGAACAAGGTCAGGGCTACCAGGTAGACCATGGATTGTGTTGAAAGGAGTAAAGCAGGAGGAAACTTGTGAAGGAGGTAAGGGGAAGAGTATCTTCTGTCCTAAAATTGAAGCTGTTCATAAAGTTTCCTAACTGTTATCTGTAACTCTGTCCTTAAATTCTCTAAGGGTTAGTACTGCATATGTTTCTAGGTGATACCTAAAGCATTAGGACTGGAATCAGAAATACTCCTCTTCCTGAGTTCAAATACAGCTTCAGACACTTATTAGCTGTATGACCCTCCACAAGTCATTTAACCCTGTTTGCCTCAGTTTTCTCAAAAATAAGCTGGAGAAGACAATGGAAAATCACTCCAATATCTTTGCCAAGAAAACCCTAAATGGAGTCACACAGAATTGAGCACAACTGTAATTGTCTTCATTTGTAAATTAAAAAACAAAATAAAATAAATGAAGTACAAAGCTGATTCTAATAATCTATATTGTTATATGAATCTATATGGAGAAAGAATATTGTTACATAGTATTGCTGTTCAGTCATTTTTCAGTTGTGTACAACTCTTTGTAATCTGATTTGGGGTTTTCTTGGCAAAATATTATTATTATTATTATTAATAGTAAAAGTATTAATTACTAAAAATATTAGAAGTAATCTCTTCTTAGAGACAGTAAGAGAATTCAAGAACTTAATTCACTGTATTATCCCATTACACAAAGATTGCCTGATCAAAAATTTTCATGAATGTGGCCTTTTTTGCTAGGCAGTTTGAATATGGATTTCCAAGTTAGGACAAAAATTCTATCATGTGTTGTGTTAAGATCTAGTGATCTGACACCTAGTGTTTAACATTGGGTACTACTAGGGATATTTCTACAGAAAAGGATTAAAAAAATTTATGAAAGGAGTCATCTAGTGTGACCCTTCATTTTGTATCTGCGAACTGAGTCCTAGAATTTAAAATAAATCCATCAAAGCTAGAAGGGACCTTAAATTATTCGGATGTTCTAATGCTCATTCCTTTTATGCCCTTAGCTTCTTTATAAAGTTGAGAATTTTATTGAAATTGATATATTCTTTTAGGGTAGACTGAGAGGTTATATCCATGCTCTGAACATCACTATTCTTACCTTAAAGGTGGAGACTGAACAAAATGACCTCTCAAGTCACTTTTAGCTTTGAATCTATTCTATGATTTTACTATTTCATCTTGAAATTATATAATATTGAATTGAAATCCACAACTGCATCTTGTGCTGTCTAGCTATATGACTTTGGATGAATCACTTCATCTTCTTCCCCTAATTTTCTCACCTGAAAAATAAGAAAATTGGAATAGATCATATATCTAAAGTTCCTTCCAGTTCTGGCATTCTATTATACTATGAACACATTTTTCTAACCAAAGGACATTTGGAAAATCATAATATAAAGAAAATCTGCTCTGTGAAGCCCAAAGTATGTTGCCTGAAAGACTAATAAAAATTAAAAATAAATTGTTAGAGAAATTATTTCCATTTAGGGCAAATTAATTATTACCCTGTATACTTTTGGATATGTTTAATAACAGTTGTATGAGACAAAACTCTGCTATTTCTAGTTTCTGGAAATTAATAATGTACTGAAATGCTATCTAGTAAACAATGAAATTATTTAGTTAATTTAGGATTTGTATTTTTAAAGCAACTGAGTGGTACAATATACAAAAGGCTGGGATTTTAGTCAGGAAGACCCAAGTTCAAATCCATTCCCAGAAATTTATTATCCTGTGTTTCCTTGAACAAGTTTCATCTCTGCTTTAGTTTCTGTACCTGAAAAATGAGTTTAGCAACACTTACCTCACAGCTGTTATGAAGACTAAATGAAATATTTGTAAAGTGCTTGTCAATGTTGCCTAGCTAGCATTTATTGTACAAGGTAATTTTGAATGGGAAATTCATTTTAATTTCTGCCAATTTATATTTTACCTGAGTGCATAGATTATATCTAGATTCATTAGTCCAGTCAATTCTGACAAACAATACTATTTTGACCTAAATTAGCCTCAGTGGCTATGCAAATGACCTTGAATTTACCAATGATTGTGAAATCCTGTTTGTGGACAGGGTTGAATTCTGGTAAGAACGTTCTTAGAGATCATCTAGTCTTACTTTTCTCCCATTTTCATTTTTACAGGTGGAAAAAATGAGGCCCATAGAGATTAAATCGTGTAGAAAATAAATAGCAGAGTTGAGATTTGAACAAAGGTCCTGGCTCCAAAGAAAATACTCTTTCTCCTATAACACCCTTTCCTATGTGTCTCTGAGAAAGTAGATAAAGCTCTTTTTTTCTTTTTGTATATTCCTCCCTCCTTCCTTTCCTTCCTTCCTTCCTTCCTTCCTTCCTTCCTTCCTTCCTTCCTTCCTTCCTTCCTTCCTTCCTTCCTTCCTTCCTTCCTTCCTTCCTTCCTTCCTTCCTTCCTTCCTTCCTTCCTTCCTTCCTTCCTTCCTTCCTTCCTTCCTTCTTTCCTTCCTTCCTTCCTTCCTTCCTTCCTTCCTTCCTTCCTTCTCTTCCTTCTTTCCTTCCTTCTCTTCCTTCTCTTCCTTCCTTCTCTTCCTTCCTTCCTTCCTTCCTTCTTTCCTTCCTTCCTTCCTTCCTCCCTCCCTCCCTCCCTTCCCTTCCCTTCCCTTCCCCTTCCTTCCTTCCTCCCTTCCTTCCTTCCTTCCTTCCTTCCTTCCTTCCTTCCTTCCTTCCTTCCTTCCTTCCTTCCTTCCTTCCTTCCTTCCTTCCTTCCTTCCTTCCCTTCCCTTCCCTTCCCTTCCCTTCCCCTTCCTTCCTTCCTTCCTTCCTTCCTTCCTTCCTTCCTTCCTTCCTTCCTTCCTTCCTTCCTTCCTTCCTTCCTTCCTTCCTTCCTTCCTTCCTTCCTTCCTTCCTTCCTTCCTTCCTTCCTTCCTTCCTTCCTTTCTCCCCTCTCTTCCCTCCTTCTCAACCTTTTTTCTCCCCTCTTGCATATATAAAAACAAAAGGAAATAAAACCAAATCCTCTTAACAAATGTGCATAGTCAAGCAAAACAAATTCCCATAATGGCTGTATCTGGAAATATATGTCTTATTCTGCATCTTGAGTCCATCACTTCTTAGTCAGGAAGTAGTTCTTATTTTCTTTAGGTCATGGTGAATAAACTACATAAACATATTAAGGATATACAACAGACAAATAGAATAAAATGCTCAGTAGGGTTATATTTCATAGGATAAAATTTATAAATCATTTTGTTAAATCGATTCTGCATTTGAGAAATGAGTCATATACAGAAATATTAAGATTTCTCTTGAAATACAGAGACTTTGCTATGTTCTATTTCTATTTTTGGATTCAGCATAGGGATAGGGAGAGGACCTGTGATTTCATTTGGTGTAGCGAACTTCCAGCTGGTAAACTCCCTCTATCAGGGATCAGAACATTCTCTCCAACTCAGAGTCTTAGAGAATTGTCTAGAACACTAAGAAATTAAATGCCTTGTCCAAGGTCACAAACCAGTGTGTGTTACAAGGTGGAATTTGAACGCTGAGTTTTCCTGACTTTGAAGCCAATTCTCTGTCTAATTTCACATGTTGTATCTCTATTTCAGAAAGCTTTCATTTTAAAATTGTTTATTGAGATTTTCATTTTTACATTAGATCTATTTCCAAATATTTCCCTACTCCATGTACCAGCCGTGCAATGAAGAATATTTTTAAATGGATAAAAAAAGCAGTTCACCAAAATCATTAACTGAGTTTGACAGTACATTCACTGTCCCACATATATAGTCCCCACCTTTGTAAAAGAAGGAAAAGGCATATATTTCCTCATTTATCTTTCAGGGTCAAGCTTGTTTATTTTAATTGCACAGTGTTCAGTTTCATTTTCTTCCCTATTTTTTTCAAGAAAAGAAGAAATAGAGAAACACTTTTCAGTTGAATAGATCTTTAAAAAGTTTTCCCAAAAATCTTTTTCCTTAATAACTAGTAAAAACAATCAAACATTTTAGCTATTCCTAAACCTCATGGATTTTAGTAGAAAATTTAGCTATAATTTTCAGATTATTTAGTATTAAGTATATTTTATCTGATATCTTCTGAGTAAAAATGTGAAACTGCTTTCCTTAGAAGATAAGTCATCTTATTTTCTAATTCATAGGACCATAAGATTTTTGATTCCCATCCCTGGTTCTATGGGAACTCAAGTAGAGTGTTATAGACATGATAATCATCCCACCATAGACCTTGGATTCTAGGTTACAGAATTCATTCATAGTGACTTTAAATCTTCCATAATTAGCACAATGCCCAACACATAGTAAGTGCTTAATAAATCATTTTTCACTTGAAAATCTCTTTTTTCCAGGACACTGACCCTACTATCCCCAAGTATATAACAGGATGTGATGTTAGTTTTAATAATGTTATTTTATTATATTTAGTTCAAAGTTATGATTTCATTGGTATTGAAATTATTCCTTTCAATGGAGATCATCATCTGCTCTTGCTGACTTCCATACCTATAATAACAATAATATGGCCCTCTAAAATTTTCAAAGCTCTTTTAAAATATTATCCTATTTTACCGTCATAACTCTGGGGTGCTACTTTTCCATTTTGCAAATGAAGAAACCAGGACTGAGAGAGTAGTTATGTGATTTACTCAAAAGTTCCATAGTAAATAAGTATCTGAGGCCACATATGAATTCAGGCCTTCCTGAATCCAGGTCCAGTGTTTACCTTGCTCTTACAGTTAGCTGCCTAGAATGCCCTTTCTCTTCACTTCCATCTCTCATAATCCCTAATTTTCTTAGATGCTCAGTTTAAATGTGAGGTCTTTCCTGATCTCTTTCTCCATTCCATATCCCCAGGTGCTAGCTTTTATTTAAGTGTATATTTTATTATACTTATACATATACATGTCCTTTCTTTCCTCACTTTTTTCATTTTTATTTCTGGATTTCCAGTATCTAGTTCAATGCTTGATATTCAATAGGGGCTTAATAAATGTTGATAAGGAGTTGCCTCAGACACACTTTTAGACCTATTGTTCCTATCTGCTATTGCATGCTATCTTTTTACTAGATATATTTATGAAGAATCATGGCATTTTTATAATATTATTATGCTATGATATTTACATGGAATTGCTTCATGGCTGCTTCTAATTCCTCCCTGTCCCCAAATGCCACATTAATTTAACAACTGCTGTGCAGGAAAATTTACTTTGTATTTGTCCCTCATCTTTTTAAGCTTTTATATTCTTGACACTTTCAAATACAATAATATTGTGTATTTCTACAATGTGATGAAAACAGAACTCTTGTTCATCTAAAATCTTAAAAAATGAAACTCAATCAACATTTTCAATAACATGGAGCAAGGCTAACTTATCTTCTTACTAAGGGCACCAATACACTGAAGTGTTTTCTGATAAAAAGTTTTTACCCAAATTGAATCTAAATTCAACAATTCTGGTCTCATGTCTGTCAGATAATTCTGATTGTTTTTGAAATTTATATTATGTATAATATCAATAACAATAATAACTGATATATATATATATATATATATATAGTTATAGTTATAGTGTTTTAATGACAGTGAGGTGGTACAGTGGATAGAGTGCTAGGTCTGGTGTCAGGAAAAGTCATCTTTTTGGGTTCAAATATAATCTCCGCTTAACCCTGTTTATCTTAGTTTCTTGTCTATAAAATGAGCCAGAGAAGGAAATGGCAAACCACTCTAGTATCTTTGCCAATAAAACGCCAAATGGGTTCATAAAGAGTCAGACATGATTAAACAAAAAAAAGTGTTTTGAAATTTAGAAAATATTTGATATCAAATATCATTTGATCCTCACTCATAACAACCTTGAGTGTTAAAGTACTTTTTTGTGTGTGATAGTGGTGGTCTGCAGCTATAATTTTTTCAGTTTGTAAAGTCTCTTCACTTTTGCAAATGCAGTTCTCATTAGGTAGTTAACTGGTACAATTACACTTTAAGTGCCTTGCTCATGTTCCTTCCTAGTATTTATCAAAGGCAGGACTTCCTAGTCTGAGCTTCTTCCTCTATGTACTCTACCATTCCACCTCCTCAGACAAATCATACATATACTTCATGTCTTTATTGACTAGTGATAAGATTCAGAGAAGTTGATAATCTTGTCTGTAGAGCTAAGAAGAATCAAGATTCAAATCCAGGACATTGACTTTCCAATCTAGTACTCTGTCCAAAAATTTCCTTCTCTGGCTCTGACTAGATAAATCATCCATACTCCCTATTTTCATTAGAGGATCACCCTTGGAGAATACAGAAAGACTGTTCCCCCAGTATGGATTACTCTCTTCTAGTCTTCTTATTCTCAGAACTGACCACCCTCCAAGAATCACTTAACTGTCATGAAGGTAGAGGGACTTTTCCATAATGTGCAATGGCAAACAAACATTACTATCCTAAGTAGAGATGAAAATTCCCCGGTGACTGTTTCTAGACAGAGCATTATTGTGTTTAGACAATGTCTTGGTTGTCCTTCATATAACTACTATGGAACTGTTCAGATATTTATATTTCCTATACAAATTATAGAAATATTTATAAACAAATTCCAACCCTATTTGTCCTCCACATATGTACTAACTACTTGTATCTCAAATGTCCAATAGATGGCACTCTAGGCACTAAAATTCATGAAGAATGGTATTAAAACCAAGGATTTTTGATCCACACCCAAGAAATGCTGTGTATAAATTCTTATTATGATGTTAGGAGTGTTTGGAGTTCTTTAAGTTAGAATCTAATTTAAAGGACACAAATGCAAAATATATATTTTTGTGGTTATTTTTCTTGAAGAAATTTTGATGCGACATTGAAAATTACTTTAAAACAGAAAATATCCACAAACACTGACTTGTGAGAAGGAAGTAAACACATTTGGTGAGAGTTATTTTGATCTACCAGAGAAACTCAAAGAGGTGTCTGATTTCTAGGCATGAATTTTCATGGGATAGTGATAAGAATATTAAATATCTGCATATGTTTTTTTTTTTTCTCAGTAGAGTATAAACTCCCGGAGGAGAGGAATTGTTTCATTGTTGTATTCATATTGTTGATATACAATAGGGGCTTAATAAATGTTGATAAGGAGTTTCCTTGGACACACTTTTGAACCTATTGTTCTTACTTAGCCCAGTTCCTGGCATTAAGAAGGTATTTTAAAATAATATAAAATAAATAAATATATAAAATATTATAAAATAAAATAAGCATTTTAAAATGCTTGTTGATCTCAAAGTTAGGAGAAACTTGAGTTCAAATTCTTTATATAATAATGCAAGTCATTTATCTCTTAGAGTCTCATCTAGAAAATAAGGACACTTGGAGTCAGGGGCAGCGTGATATTATTAGATAGAAAAAATGGTGCTAGAGTCAGGAAAACCACTCCTGACCTGGTATAAACTTGTTATGTGACCACCAAGAAGTTATTTAACCTTTTGGTAGTCCAGTCAATTCAATCCCAGAATCCTCTTCAATTTTTCACTCTTCTTCAACCTATATATCCATTTAATTTCCAAGATTTATTGATTCTAGAGCTATATCATCCCTTGCACTCTCTCCACTTCAAAGACCAGCATCCACTTGCCCTATCTATTACAACAACTTACTAATTGGTCTCCCAGCCTCAAGTCTCAGCCCTGATTTCCACACAACTGCCAATGTGATTTTTCTAAAGCACAGAGCTCACCATAACATTTTTTCCTTTGTGAATTCTAGCAGTTCCCTCTTACCTCTGTGGCCAAATTCAAATTCTCTTTAGATACATTATTCTCCTTCATGTGCTACATGATCTAGCTAAACTAGCCTTCCTATTACATGTGGCAGACCATCTCCTTTCTCTCAGTCTTTGTATTAACCATCCTCTTTGTCTATGGTATATTCCCTCCTCAGTACTGTCCCTTAGAATCTTTCCTTTCCTTCAAGACCCAAACATTTTCTATAGGAAAACTTTGCAGCATCTAGTACCTTACACTCAAATTATGTTGTTCAGCACAATTTAATCAACATTTATTTTTGTTGTTGTTCAATCGTGTCTGATATCAGTTGAGGTTTTCTTGGAAAAGACATTGGAATGATTCGCCATTTCCTTCTCCAGATCATTTTACAGATGGGGAAACTGAGGCAAAAGGCTTGGGTGACTCATCTGTAAAATGAGCTGGCCACTCCAATAAAATAGCAAACCACTCCAGAAAAACCCAAATCTAAATATTTGACCTGAAGCCTATGATTTGAATCTTCAGCCAGCTTCATTCCATATCTGAGATTAATTCAGTTAATTAGGCTAGGGTCCTATGATAACATGTTCATGAGTTCAATTCCCCAACTTTTCTCTAGGCTATTAGCTCACTAGGACAGTTACACATTTTATGACCAGAGTTAATTGTAGTCCGATGTTTGGCCAAATACCTAAAAAAATTCTTATATTTGGTCAAACAAAACAAAACCAAACCAAAGGGGTCAAACAGATCATTTAAAGCTAGTGGATAGCAGATTACAGGATAGGAGGGGACATCTAAAGTTGAAGAAACTATAAGATGTATCTATTCCAACCTCTTTGTTTTACTGTTAAGGAAACTGAGATCTAGCAAAGTTGAATTATTTGCCAAAGGCCATACAGTAAATAAGAATAAGAGATAGAATTTGAACTTTGTCCTCTGATTCCAGAGGCAATTAGGGGGTATGGTGGATAGAGTACTTACTGGGCCTGAAGTCCAGAATAGTTGAGATCAAATTCGTTCTCACACACTTATTCATTCTGTGGGACCAAGTCATGTTCACCTATCTGGCTCACTTTCCTCAACTGTAAAATATGGATCTCTCTTATAGGATTTTTTAAGGATCAAATGGGACAGTATCTGTAAAGTGCTTAGCACAGGGCCTAGCATATAGTAGGTATTATATAAATGCATATTGCCTTCTCCCTTCCTATTCCAGTGATGTTATCCAAGTTAGCAGGAAGAGAGAAACAGTGTTGATTGTACCCAATAAAATGATCATCATGACATCCCCAGGAAGAACCAAATTCTCTGAATTCAATCAACTTCAGGTTTAATATTTATAAACTATTTTCTTCATAATAACTCTTTGAGGTAGGGTAAAGGTGTATCAGTACAAAATTTGCCATTCAGCAAACTAAGACTCAGAGAACAAGTGAGTTTCATAATTAGTAGAATCTAGATCTCTCTCAAGTATAACCTAAACAGCTTCTTATGGTCACATATAAAGAGCATATATTCTTGTCCTTAGTTACTTTTCTTTATGATTAACTTGAACTCAGAGCAAAAATATCCCTATATTCAAATACCCACCAATACACAGGATAACCCAGTCCTCCGTTAATTTTTCTGAGGCAAAACTATCTATCCATCTATATCTATATGTCTTACATGTACATGAGTATTAGTATATTATCTCCTTCATTAAAATATGAGCTCCTTGGGAGCAGACTATGTTTATACCTTTCTTTGAGTCTCTAATTCTTAGCAGAGTGTCACTTATCAAGTAAGAACTAATCTGCTATCCACTAGCTTTAAATGATCTGTTTGACCCCTTTGGTTTGGTTTTGTTTTGTTTGACCAAATATAAGAATTTTTTTAGGTATTTGGCCAAACATCGGACTACAATTAACTCTGGTCATAAAATGTGTAACTGTCCTAGTGAGCTAATAGCCTAGAGAAAAGTTGGGGAATTGAACTCATGAACATGTTATCATTAGGACCCTAGCCTAATTAACTGAATTAATCTCAGATATGGAATGAAGCTGGCTGAAGATTCAAATCATAGGCTTCAGGTCAAATATTTAGATTTCTTAAATTTCAACCTAAAATAAACCACCATTTTGTTTGGAAATAACATAGAAGCAACTATAATTTTGTCTATTATCTTATCTGTGTACAAAGCTCACCTCCTCTTAGTAGAATGTAAGCTCCTTGAGGGAAGGGACTGACTCACTTTTGTAGCTCATTGGTAGACACCTAGTGAGTGCTTAACAAATATTTATTGTGTTGAATTGTAATTACCCAAAGTTTATTAGAATAGGCTGGTGAGACCCATGAGACCCCAAGCCAGTTTAGAATTAGTACTAGCAATTTTGCTACACTATTGGAAAAGTGAGTTAATTTTTTTTTTGAAATTACAAATTCACATTTGGTACAATTTCAGTTTATGATAGGGAATAAGATGTGGTATCTGAATAGAGACCATCTGGAAAATTTTCCAGATTCTTAATTTTATGCGGTCTACAAAAATGCTCTACAGAATATTCCTTTTTCCCCTTTAATAGATGTGGTATCCCCTTGAGTCTTATTGTTCTTGTAATTTTCTTTTTTATATGTGAGTCAGAGGCCTGCTAAAATGAAGGGAAAAAAATTAAATCTCCCAGGGCTCTGCTAACAAGAAGAATGGGGCTGGGCTGACAGAGATGTAGTTGTATAAACTAAATATAGTCTTAGCAATGCACTCCCATTACTCATTACGTGGAAGTCTGGTACATTTCATAGGCCTCCTTTTTCCCAGAGCCTGTGCCTTTCACAATGTCCTGAGGAATCTTACTCCTTGGGACCAGACTAATGAAGATTTTCCAAATTCTCCAAGGATACATAAAACATGGATGCAGCTCATACTTTTTTTCTCTCTAAAGACAGTGGATATGTCAATATGAACCAATAAAGTGAATTTGGGGTTTCCATATTAGGGTGTGGTCCTCCCACCAGAATCCCCCACTCTCTAACCTGCTTTTCTGGTTGCAAACTATATGGATACATTTAGCATTAGTGACTGAGCTGTTCTGTGTGAGGAATACATCCAGGTCAGAACACAGTAATGGACATTTTTTAAAAGCTAGTTGGTTTGCATAATTTCCAAATGAAAACCTCAAACAGCACATTTCTAATTATATACTCATGCTAATGAGTTAAACTCAGTGAAATGTTATTTTTATAAAGAAAAAAGAAATTCTATATGATTTTAAAATTTCCTCATTGTTACCAGAGACTTGGGAGCCAAAAATTTTCTCTAAATTTTAAATCAGAAGACAAGATCCTAAGCATGTGCACACAAAGACTCATTCTATGCTAAGGTTTGTAGGCACAGAACCCTGCTCCTCCCTACTAGAGGTTTTTAAACTGAAGTCCATAAACCTCTCTTCCCTCTCCCCCTGTCATGGACAAATTTCAAAAGATTTGTGAACTTGGACAGGAAAAAAAATCTTTATTTTTAATTTCTTTCAATTTATCATTTCTTCCAATTATGCAAAAACATAATTCTGAAAAGGCTCATTTTATGGACTTCATAAGATTGATACAAAAATGGAAGACATTAACAAAATTAAGCTCTATTGTAGTCCCTTTTCTTGTAGAGAGATTTTTATCATTGATTCAAAGGCACTAATCCTTATTTTACTATATATGTGCTATGAAACCTCATAGTAAAACATATAAAATCATGTATATAGGGTGAGTTAAATTACCCTGAAGGGCAACTGAACATTTTCTTGAAAGCTTAAAATTACTTCTTGCATTTTTCCAATAGGGAACAGGGAGTAAAAGTGACCGTTCTTCCCAGGAGACTGCCTATTAGCCTAAAATCATGGGAGTTTGCCTGATTTGCGCTCTAGAGATAGTCTAATCTTGTTGATAGGAACACTAAAGTATATATATATATATATATAGTAAAAGAAAGAAAGAAAATCTGAAAGAGGGAAAATATACATTTGAATTAAGCAAGAA
The DNA here is from genome assembly GCF_048593235.1 of Sminthopsis crassicaudata. Classification (NCBI taxonomy): domain Eukaryota; kingdom Metazoa; phylum Chordata; class Mammalia; order Dasyuromorphia; family Dasyuridae; genus Sminthopsis; species Sminthopsis crassicaudata. The sequence goes on from NC_133621.1 coordinate 129,885,878, forward strand.
GACCCCTGTAATCATAAATTCTGTATTGGCCATGACATGAGATGAAGAAGAGAAATTCTCTAAATAACTTGACAAGGTACTCTGGAGCAAGTCACTCTCTATCTAGTTGATGACTTCAATTTAAAAAGTGGACATTAAAAAAATCTACAGAATATATGAAGTGAGAGAAATTGGTGTTTAACAACCAGCTCAGGGGGAGTACTCACAACATCCTTTTCAGTTTAATCTGCATACTTGACATTTTCTCCATAACTTTCTTAATTCTAGATAATCAACAAAACAAGAACTCAAGCCTTGTTTTGTACATGCTCCTATTTGGTATTCAGCTCTTGTAAGCCACTTTGATCTGGTTCCAGCATATCCCTGGAGAAGGAGCCATATTCACTTTGCAGAATATTTTGACCAGAGTCCAAATGAAAGGATTCTTTATAGATGATAGAATCTTCCTTTTGATATTCTATCTAGCTTAGAATATTAAAAGACTTTTTAAAAATAAAAATCATAGCTACTCAAAATCTATTAGTGTAACAATCTAAACAGGAAAAGACAAATAGATACAAATGCTATGTTTCCCTCTGACATGCATTTGGATGAACAATCAATTGGGTCTGTGCATAAATGTGTTTATCTAGGGTATGCAATGCAGGTGAAGACTGAGATGATCCAGATTTGACTAGTGTGAAGAGAGCTGGCTAGATGTTATTTGTGAAATTTCACTGTACATTCAAAGACTGCAAACTACTCTGACTAGAAACCAATTAAAAAAATAGTGATATTATGTGGAGTATCATGGAACACTGTGATCTTTGGAGATTCAAAATTGCTAGTGGCCCAATGAGCAATGGAAAGATGCATGATGGACATAAATAGGTTGAAGCACATATTCCTCGAAATGGAACAGAATACATCCCTTAATAAAACATTGTGAGTGGTCTCATCCTCCTATAAGCCTTCACCATGCAAATGGCTGGGGTATGGGTTAGGGGAAATGGTGCCATAATTTTTTTCAAGTCCCTATCAAAATCCTTAGACTTAGAACTAAAAGTGAACTTAGACATCATCTATCTTGTCTAAGCCAGAGGAAGAAACTGAGATTGAGGAAGACTAGGTTCTGCTCAAGATCACAGTAAATAACAGAGTTGTTATTCAAACCCAAGTCATTTGAGTTTAAATCTCATGCTCTGGGCCCAAGAGATACTTAGGTGGCACAGTTCTATGCCTGAAGACGAGGGAAGACTCTTATTAGTTGTGTGATCCTGGGAATATCACTTAGCTGTCACTTATCTCAGTTTCCTCAATTATAAAATGAGGATAATAATAATAACTCCTACATCTCAGGATTGTTCTGAGGATTAAATGAAATTATATCTGTAAAGCACCTAGCCCATCAGAGATGCTTTATACATGCAGATTCCGTTCCCAAACTAGGCTAAATAATTTTCCTTAAATGAAACAAGATGTTGTGTACATTTATTCATCACCTATGTAATATGTTGTTGGCTGGGGATATAAATCTTTTTTTCTAAATGAAATGGTTCTTATTGGACTAGAAAAATTATAATACATGCACAAGTTTGAAATATATTGCTTGCTATCTAGGGCAGAGGATGGGGAGAAGGAGGGGAAAAATTTGGAACATAGGGTTTTGCAGGGATGAATGTTGGAAATTATCTTTGCATGTATTTTGAAAATAAAAAGCTATTATTAAAAAAGAAAAAAAAACTATCAAATTATCCACCTCTAGAGAAAGAATTAGTGGCACATGAATGCAAATTGAAGTATACTTTTAAAATTTAATTTATTATAAAAAAGAAAAATATAATACAGCGAACATTGTTAATTATTGGTTATTTCAAATGTCTGTTTAATTCCAAATGAATTCTGTGATAATAACACTGTTTAATAAGGAGTCATTAATTAAAGAGCATTTTAAAGGCTTCATAGCTTTCAAACTATAAAGACAATATAAGAAGTAGTAAAATGTAGTGGAAAAAGAAATGACCTGGGAGTTAGGATAGTCTCCATTAAAGTTACCTTTCTGAACACTAAGTTATTGTGGACAAGTCACTTAACTTGTATACTCCTAGGCATTGTGGTATTCTGTGATTCTCAACCATATACAATGACCAGATAGTTTAAAAAAAATTTCTAAGGCTATCAGTTGCAGAACCATTGGCAGTCTCCTTTGGGAGATAATTTTCTCACTGGTTTCTCCCTAAACCAATGAAACCATTAGTTACAATCCAAAAAAATTGTTTTAAATGTGGTAACATATCATTTGATGGTCACAGCAACCCTGAGACACAATCTATTCTAGTCTTCAGTGATCTGTGTAGTAGGAGGGGAGATAAAATCTTCCCATTTTACAAATGAAGACATTGTAGACCAAGAGCTTTAAAAATGTGTCCTAGCTCATATAATTAGTAAGCACAGTCAGAACTAGAGTACGGGTTTTACTCTTAGCTCAAGGTTCTTTCCACTTTTCCATGATGCAGTGCTAAAAAAAAATCAGGTAGAAATTTGGCCTTTAGAATGTTTTACCTCCCAAATTTGTGTTACACTTTCATTAGCCACAAATGGTCCCCTTTAAGATGTTCTTTTAATTTTCATGTTTTACTATTTTTTCCATGAAGTTACATTGAAAAAATCTTTAGTCAACTTTTTAAAATTTTGCCTGGACTGAATTGAGTCATCAAGTATTTATGAATGACCATGGAGTATACAATATTGTTGTATGGCTTAGAAACATGTCAGTTGCCAAGATTTTATTGCTTTTGGCCAAAAGCCATTACAATCCTTACCCATTTATTGGTAAATAAAAAGAATTAAGATCATTGTCATATTCTCTGTCAGACATCCTGTCTCTGGACTCATTCTACAATTTGTTTAAAATATTGTAAATAAAATCTTATTATACATTTTCCCTCCTTCGTCTTCCCCCTCCTTTGTCTCCACAGTCTTCTTTTCTTCCTCTTTCTCCTCCTCCATTTCCTTCTCTCAATTTCACTCTCCTCCTCCTCCATTCTTCTTCTCCTCTTCCTTCCAGTCAGATAATATCACCACGATTTTTCATAATTTTACCATGGTTTCATATAAAAATCTCACTCAATGTTATAAATCTTACCTTCTCATTTAATGTAGACTAAAAGAATGCCATGGTTCCTATGTTTCCCAAATATAAGATCTAACATCCTGAGTATGAAAGGACTTCCCAGGGCTGATTTGGAATCTTGTCAATCTGGTCAGAGGAGTTTCAAAATAAAAAGAAAATATGATGAAGAAAACAATCCATGGATAGTGGTCAAATTAAATATCAAAAGAAGTATCTCCAAAAATAGGAAGAAGAATGATAATTGAAGCACCTATAAATTTATAGGAAACAATATCCATAAAAATTGTCAGTAAGAATGCCTGATATTTATATAATATTTCAATGTTTGCAAAGTGACACAGGGACTAGATTGTATAGTGTATAGAGCAAAAGTCTTGGAACCAGAAAGATCTGAGGTTAAATCTTTCCTTAGACACTTAGATGTAGGTGGCCTTGACACTTTGTGAAATGTGAGTATACATACAAAAAAATGAAATGAAATAGTTCCTCCCCTCAATGAGGTCATATTCTCTTGGGGGAGAATTGTATAAATGATTTATAAAGATTTACAAATTATATATAGAATAAATACAGTATATATTTTTAAAATTATAGCTTTTTATTTACATGATATATGCATGGGTAATTTTTCAGCATTGACCCTTACAAAACCTTCTGTTCCAACTTTTCCCCTCCTTCTCTCCACCCTCTCCCCTAGATGGCAGGTAGATCAATACATGTTAAATATGTTAAGAGAAGAGAGCCACATCCATTGGAATTGATCATCATATAGTATTGTTGTTGAAGTACACAATGATCTCCTGGTCCTGCTCATTTCACTCAGCATTAATTCATGTACGTCTCTCCAGGCCTTTCTGAAATCATCCTGCTGGTCATTTCTTACAGAACAATAATATTCCATAATATTCATATACCACAATTTATTCAGCCATTCTCCAAATGATGGGCATCCATTCAGTTTCCAGTTTCTGGCCACTATAAAGAGAGCTGCCACAAACATTCTTGCACATACAGGTCCCTTTCCTTTTTTTAAGATCTCTTTGGGATACAAGCCCAGTAGTAACACTGCTGGATCAAAGGGTGTCAGGATTCTTACAAGGTGCTAAGTCGGTTGCCTAATTTAACATGGTACTTAACAGTTCTCTAGTTCAGAGTTCACATCTTTCACACCTTTAAGAGTTCAGACCTTTAAAAGAGCATATAAAAAGGACAAGCCCACTGAAAGCTCCAGGAGATTCAGAGCCAGGATTCAATTGGGAGATTCACAAGTCTAAAGGACAAGCCCACTCATGGATTTCTAGGAGATTCACAATTAGGATTGACTTCTGGGAGATTCACAAGCCCATAGAAACCCACAATCCCACACTCTTGGAGGTGGAGGCTGATTCATTCCCACTTCCACCTTTGTGCTGGCTGGAGACATTGGGAAAATGAGAGGCTGAAGCTGGCAGAGACAAAGGACTAGCAGCAAGAACTCTTGGGAGCCAAGGAAGGCCTCCTGAAAACTAGCTGAGCCCCTAGTGAAGGAGATAAGGTTTTGGAAAAGACAATAAAGGATCTGGACACTAACTCCTGGCTGCATTTGGGATTATTGAACTGAACTGAAATTAAGACTGCTCCCAGAAGCTCCCCAAGAGATCTGCTCCCAGAGAATGATTATATTTTCCAGAAAATAATATTACAAAATATTGATAACTTTTTGAGCATAGTTCCAGATTGCTCTCCATAATGGCTGGATGTATTCACAATTCCACCAACAATGTATCAGTGTCCCTGTTTTCCCACATCCCCTCCAACATTCAGCATTATTTTTTCCTGTCATCCTAGTCAATCTGAGAGGTGTATAGTGGTATCTCAGAGTTGTCTTAATTTGCATTTCTCTGATTAATAACGGTTTGGAACATCTTTTCACATGGCTAGAAATAGTTTCTATTTCTTCATCCTAAAATTGTCTGTTCATATCCTTTAACCATTTATCAATTGGAGAATGGCTTGAATTCTTTTAAATTAGAGTCAATTCTTGGGGGCAGCTAGGTGGCACAGTGGATAGAGCACCAGCCCTGAATTCAGGAGGACCCGAGTTCAAATCTAATCTCAGACACTTAACACTTCCTAGCTGTGTGACCCTGGGCAAGTTACTTAATCCCAGACTCAGGGGGGAAAAATTAGAGTCAATTCTCTGTATATTTTGGAAATGAGGCCTTTATCAGAATCTCTGACTGTAAAATTGTTTTCCCAGTTTATTGCTTCCCTTCTAATCTTGTCTGCATTAGTTTTGCTTGTACAAAAGTTTTTTTTTAATTTGATATAATCAAAATT